>NC_140125.1:110805767-110855767 GCF_964035555.1 Netta rufina | reverse complement strand
TAAGACTTTACTGCCAATAAAAATATCTGGAAAGAGACTGGCTGAGGTGTCAATTTCTACATTGAAGGCATCTTTTGAAGAGGTCTAAATTCATGTGAGATGAATGCTAGGGCTTGAATTTTGGCTGTTTTTACACAGAGAACTAGCCCAGTTTTGACAGCACTGAGTAGCTTGTCACCTACTTAGTGCTTGGACGTATCTAAGCTGTAGAAGTAAGGTGTCTCTGTTCTTAAATCCTTTGGGAATTACAATGCTAAAAGGCCTCTCAGAGCACACCATTATGCTCTGACAGGTGAAGTATCTTAACGAAGTGTTGCTTGTTGCTATGGCTTTCTTCTTTCAGAACTCCAAACAAGGGCCTCTACCATGCATACAGCTGTGGCTGTGTCCCCCTGGCACAGGAGGTTCAGGTTTCCCTTCACCCTGTGGGCTTCTAGAATGACATCTCCCACCTTGTCCATAAGCACCCTAACCCTGCTCACAGACTCCATCTGTCTTGTTGGAGGTGGTAGTTCTTTTTGTTTGTTTGCTTGTTTGTTTGTTTTTTAATGCCAAAATTTAAAATATCTATTGAACCAGAGAGACCAGATGGGATTCTGACATTTGAATGTTAGTGATAAAAGACTTCATGCATAGGTGAAGGGAGAACTGAGTGAACTGGGTTATAGCCAGTATTCTAAGAACAGTTTTACTGTTTGGCATGAGATAAATCCTGGATAAAATATGTGAAATGCAAAAATGAGAAAAGATATGTCTCACGGGAGGAAAAATATTTCACTTTTATAAAGGAAATCAGAGGTATTATCATAGTTCCCTGGTTCATATCATTTTTTACATAGTATGCAGGTGACTTGCTTTTTGTGTACTATAATGCTGCAGTAGACTCTGAAAGTGTGAAACTGGAGCAAATCAAACAAATAAACCCAAAATGATTGAGACATTTAACTGATTCTACGTTTATACAGCAAGTATGAGATTACTGTGAACACAGCCTACATAGCTGTGAATTTTTTGCATGTGTTCTTTGATTTTCAAGAGCAGAAAGTAGGAGGCAAGTTTATTAAAGCTGATAAGGGAGGTGGAGGATTTTGCAGGAATATGCTTGAGCTCACTCACCTCTCTCAGACTTCCTTCTGTTAACTTTCTTGTGTCTCTACAAATCCCAGAGGCTTTGGAGCTCAATCTTTAGGCTGTAGTAGAGTATTTAAGCAAATATTTTAATAGCTTTTCAACTCTTGTTCAAACACATGCATTGCTCAGCAGCAGTTCAAGGGTTAATAAAAACACACAAACATAATTTACTATAATTTTATCATTCATGTATAGAATCAAGACATTTTCAGCAACACATAAGCCATTTTGCAGTTCATACAATGTAGAAAATGTCAGTTTAGGTGGCAAATAAGTTATGAAAACATTGTTTTTCTCACGTGCTTTACACTGGAGGATCTCAGTTCACCTTCTGTCAGGAAGGAGCAACATTCTCAGAAGTTTCCCTTCATGTTAGTGCTTATTTAACTGCACACCTGGAGACTGCACAGCTCTGATTCTTAAGCAAAGGAGACTTAACAGTTCATGTTCTCTCTGGATATTTAGTTCTTTCTCCAAGGAAAGAGAGAAAAGGTTCTTATCCATCTTAAAATTGGATATCCCAAAGTGATAATATTTGAAATCAATGAAAAAATTCACATTCCTGTTATGTTACTTACAGATCAGTAAACCCTCGTGACTGTTCCATTAGTTTCAGCAAGTGCTGAAGTGCTCCTGAGCAGTTTGTGAAAATATTTTTAAAATCAAGTTGCATTGAAATGCAACTGCTTAGGGAATGAAGGCTAGGCACAGTATAACCCAAATGAGAATTTGGTCTGGACAGAATGGTAAGTATTTAAAATTCACTCTGGGCACTTTAATGACTCTCCCTCATTTACTTTATGATACTAGTGATGTCCTAGTCATTAAGATCCTACTGCACATGATTAGTGAAGTAAATGGAAGGAATCTACACATGTGGGAGAACTAGGAGAACCTCAAAAGCATGAAGGTCCATGTGAGTTATTTAAATGTATATGCTCTTTACTGTGGGGTTGGAAAAAAATATGCAAGCAGCCACTCTTGAAACATCAGAAATTCTGCTTTCAGCTTCTCTTCTGGCAATTCTGGAACTTCATATAGGTTCTGGTTTGAATTTAAGGCTCTAGATGAAGTTCAGAAGTGTCCCTATTTCTTCCAATTTGGCTTGGTCAGCTCTTTCACTTAAATGAGTTTTTATTGCTTTATTTTGTATGAGCTGATGGTATTGATAATAACTAAACATCCCCATTTGTTATTTCTCTCTAATAGACATATTCCCAAGTTAAAAGGCAGATGCAAGTTTGATATAGCATTAATTTGCACAGCTCTCATTATTTTGTCTGAATAGATTAAACCCAAAACTCCATATTAGAAAACCTCTCACACATGGGATAAGTGTGGGCAGTAGTTCAGACTCACTTCTACTCAGTGTTAAATCACGTATTCTATTTTTAAGATAAAATTTAAAGAATCCAGTGGTTTGTTATTTCATGTGAATAAAAGCTGCTGTATTATAATGGCTTAAGTACATGTCATACCTTATTCAGATGTATCCCCTAAGTGGTTTATATTTACTCTGTAAAGTTTATCCCATACAGATTGTTTATATTCACCTCTGTTAATGACAGAAAGTTTACCAATAAACCAAAGACCTGTGCTCTCAGATAGTTTAAGTCAAGGATTTTTAAACATGACTCCAATTTATAATTCCTCTACTTCAATACTGGAACAAGATGGCTAAACTTAGGCAAGTAAAAATCATGTAATGTTTCTGTTTAATTTCCTTGGCAGTAGAGATGAAACTTCTAGACTGAAATGATATTGTATGACATTTGAACCAACAGTCTGGCTAAACAGTCTTTTCCTTCACTTTTGGCTGTCTGGATCAATTCTTTGATGAGTTTGCTAACAAAGAGCAAGACTGATTGTAATCTAGAATCATAGAGTCGTAGAATATCCTGAGTTGGAAGGTATCCACAAGAATCATAGAATCCAACTCCATCTCTACCATGTTATTTGTACATGAGTGTAATTCTACTGACTTTGGTTACTTTAATCCTGATTTACACCATTGTAAGCAAAGATCTCAGTTCTTGTCCATATCAGCAGATGCATATTTAATGTGAGGATCGTGGCCACGTACCTGTAAACAAAGAGAGAAATAAAAGCTTATTCTGATCACTTCTAATCTTCGAGTGACTGTTTACACTGCCTATTTAAAAAAGTAATTTTAAGTATAATTCCATAAATAATAAACACAGTATTCCAGGTCCTTTTCCAGAGGGAGTATACTTAGCAAAAGGAAGGAATGTTGAGGTCCACCTGTAAAATTATTTGTCCCTATAAGAACAACAGGCATATGTTCTACATCACATTTGGGCCCAGTTTCTATGGCCCAGAACCAAAGTAAACACATTTTTCTGATGTAATTGTTGATTCTAGTTGAATTAGTGCAATGCAGTCATAGCTGTGAGAAACATTTTATTTGGACCAGCTCTCAACCAGAACTCAGAGAGGTTGCCTACCTGGCAAACCAGCAACAGTAGCTTGTTTTCACAAAGTTCTCCAAGTTTTGTACTCAAAGGAGCATATAAAAACATTTTAAAGCATGGGCTGTGGTTCTTCTCCAACTGACACTTGAGTAAATCAGAAGTAACTACAACGAAGTCAAATGCAGCCCTCCTGGTATATACGGGATAGGCTTTATGTTCGACTCCCTTGCTGTTTTCTACTCTGATGTACTTAGCACTTTGAGGAACATACTCATATCATAGAATCATAGAATGGTTTGGGTTGTAAGTGACCTTAAAAATCGTATAATTCCAACCCCCCTGCCATGGGCAGGGACACCTCCCAGTAGACCAGATTGCTCAAAGCCCCATCCAACCTGGCCTTGAACAGCTCCAGGGGCAGGCCATATACAGCTTTTCTGGGCAACCCTAGGCCTCACCACCCTCAGAGTAAAGAATTTCTTCCTTACATCTAATCTAAGTCTACCCTCTTTTAGTTTAAAGCTGTTACTCCTTGTCCTGTCACTACACTCCCTGATAAAGAGTCCTTCCCCAAATGTACGGTTTGGGGTCACATACCATGATAGTTTTACTCCTCCCTTCATTTCCCCAGTGCACATGCTGGCCACCAGACCAATGTGTACCAATAGTAATAATAACTTGAGCTTACTATCTGGATGCTTTGCCAAAAATGCCGACGTTGCACTAACTAGTTTGAAATCATACCACTATATGCAGTCTAAACTGTCCTAATTCACATGCTTAAAAAATGAGGGAAAGTAAGAGAGAAATGTAGGTTTTTTTCAACCAGCACAGCAATAGCAACTGCTTTATAAATTATATACTTTTGAAGGAAAAAGAATAAAATTACAACAGAAAGATATTTTTTTTCAAAGTTTTAATAACTACACATCATGTAGATGTACTAAAGTCAGCAAAGCTCTCTGTTTTGACTTTGGGAGGCTCAGGGTTTAACTAAGTTTTAGAGGGATAAAAAACCTCATTCCTCTGAAGATAGGTATATTAATAAGTAAGCCATAGGTAAGCAACTGAGGTTTGAGAAACCCAGGAATAAACACACAAAAATGGTGGCTGACTAAAACTATTTACAAAATCAAAGTGCTATTTTGTACATATTTTCTGGTATGAAAGAGATTGTACATTTGATTTACTTCTTTTTGTTTTGTTTTGTTTAAATATGGTTTAAAATCACTTCTTAAACTGTATCTTTTAAAGCTATTTTCAATATTTTATTATTTTATTACTATTTGGTATTTATTATTTGCTGATTTTAAGGGACAAACAAAAGCCAAATAAAAGCATTATAAACTAGTTTTTTAACTAAATTCTGGAAAATATTTCATTTTGTCTTCCTTTAAAATGAATGATTCCTGTTATTCCTATAACTTCACACTACATATACATAGATATCTGTTGATACCTGCCTATTTATTCATCCAAAGTAATTGGGAGAAGATTCAGCTTATTTTTTTCTTAGCAATGGAAGGGAAGAACTAGAGAGAAAGAGAAACAGCAGGTGAGAAAGGTAACAAGAGAAAATAAGGGAGCAGTCGTAACTTTAGGTTTGGAAAAGTACTTTTGCTGTGCTCTAATAATAATCCAGCAGAGTGCAAAAACAAGAGCATGTAATGACAGGAATTTTCAGTGGTAGGAACAATGTGATTGCCTGAAGACTGAATTTAACTTTTTGCCACAGAAGAACCAGTTGAAAATTCTCACTGACATTGTGTGTGTACATGGAGAGGAAATAATGTAGCATATCTGTATCCAGTGTTCCCAAACAATTCCCAGAAAGTCATCCAGTTACCTAAGAAATAAATGGTCCTTTTACCTTCTCCCCCCTCCCTCTCCCTTTCCCTCCCCTCCCTACAATTAAATAATGTTGAAAGCTATCTTTCTTCTGCTTCCTATAATATTGTACAGGTGGTTCATTCATTGAAAGCACCTTCTGCTGTTCCAGATAGATTATCATACAAACAAACAATGGAAACCTCTGACCTAGAAACAAAACAAAACAAAATAATAAAAAAAAAAAGATACTAGACATTGAATTCACAAGATTTCTTCAGGTTTACTTACTCTCTTCATTCAAATCCTTATGTGAATCAAAAAGAATTAGCCATAAACGGTTTTAAACAAAAGATGTACATCTGGAAAGAGATTACTTTAACACAAATGTACAACAGAAATCTGGGAGTCACAAAATGATAATCTCACTGCATTCTTAAATGTCTTCAGCCAAAATACTTGGCATATAGTGTAAGTTTTCCCATTGGACCTCTTCCACCTTTATTCTTTCATGAAATGTACTCATTTAGCACGTGAAGGGAAATCTGGTTCTAGGTGCTTATTTAGCTGGATTTAGCTGTCTGCTAGTACTTATGCTGTGAGCCGCGCTGATGTTCCCCAGTGTAGATGTGTCATTAGCCAGTATCAAATCTCTATAGATTATATTATCTGTATTATATTATTATATTATCAGTCTCTATATTTATAATTTCTTTCAAAAAACATCACTCATTTCTTGTTAGCCTTTCACTCATCTGATAAAAGCTTATTATGCGTAGAACATAAGTTTTTTACTAATATTTCTAGATTGGTTTCCTGAGCGATAAGTGGCAGCATCCAATGTATTTAACTCCTGCCTAAGTCTCAGGCATCTAAAAGTAGTAGGCAGCTCTCTTCTTAACCAAAAAACGCCCATAGGCACTTTGCAAATTTTATCACTCATGCACTGCCAGAGATGTTTGCTGCTGGGACATAATGCTTGTCTTCCTAACACAATGATCCAGGCCAATGCAGTCCAAATTCTGTCTCACTTTTCTTGAGGAACTGAAGTTAATGTATTAAGAACTAGAACAGACCAGAAGTCTACAGAGACAGGAGATAAAAATAATTCTATAAGAAATTGCATTTAATATTAATAGTACATTAAATATTAGTTATATTATAAATATTACTACTAATAATATAAATACTATAAGTTACTAATACTAATAATAGTATAAAAATACAGACACCTCAGGAGAAGCCCAAACCTGTACACTGCCCAGTCAGGAAAGTAAGGTAGGAATATTATAAGGTTAAACCCATGGGATTTCCCTTTTAAATTCTGGGGTTTCCTATCCTTCTCCAGGGACATCCTCGGCAGCTTAGGCAAATACTTTAGGGTTGCCTAAACCTGTGACTAAATGTGTGCATAATTGATGATGCCCCTCTGATAACTTTTGAATTTGCTGACTGTTTCCACATTTCAGATATCTTTCAGACATGAAGTTCCAGCATGCACTGTGAAGGCAGACAGCTGTGTAAATGACAAAGGCCTTATTAACGCTGATGATGAAAGGCTGTGGTGCAAACTCAGCTGAAAATGAAACTAGACACCATAGAAAAGCTTAATTTGAAATATGTTCATAATTAGTTAATGGAGAATACATGATTCTCTCCTCTGAAGAGTTATGATACCTAATTTTTTCTCACTTTGGAATATTCATGATGTCTCTGCCATGTAGATTCTATAACAACCATCAAGAGTAAACTCATGATACAACATTTGTATCATTCATGTAAAAAATGTCAGCAAACCATGAAATGCAAACCTATCAGAAAAAAGGCTGATTTTTTTTGACATGCATGAGATGATCTCTCTAAAGTACTTCAGCTACATTTCTTAACCAAAACTAAAAATAGGAAAATCTCTCTCTATATATATATGTACTTAGTGTAAAACCATTCATTGAAAGAATGGAGTAAAAGTTAAATAAAATAAAATAAATAAAATAAAATAAAATAAAATAAAATAAAATAATATAAAATAAAATAAAATAAAATAAAATAAAATAAAATAAAATAAAATAAAATAATAAAGAAATTTAGAAAAAGAATGTAACTAGGGAGATTGTCTCCTGGAGAAGCAACAGACAGGACGCCACAACATGTTGGTGCAACTGGAGTGTAATTGGACCACCAGAAATGACATGCTCATCATTGGTAACAATAGCTTTCTTAGTCAAAATGAGAATCTTTCACCTCCTATTACACCAAGTTTAGCAACCACAAAGTCGGACTGCACTCACATAAATGTGTCTAATGCAGGATGCCCCACACAAAATATAAACTGCAGTTATATAGAGATGCAGAAAGAGTTGGAAGGGCAGTGGTGGCTTCTCATGCACCTCAGATGTCTCAGGGATTTTCTTTCATGACTCAGCTGGTTCAACGATAAGAAGCCTGGGAAAAACAAACAAACAAATATGCAAAATAAAACCCCACACCTTTGGTTTGAAATAGAATAAAATACAAAAACCACCTAAGGAAAGACACAAAATCAGTGCTAAGACAGGTGAAAAACCTTTGGAATAGATGCAGAGAATTAAAAAAAAAAAAAAAAAAAGTTTACAAATGTCAAGCATTTATCATGATGAGCTGTATTTTTTTCCTAATAAAATGGACAAGAGAAAACAATGTAATTTTCCTTGCATGTTATTGAGAAGGGCAGCCTGCAGTACTCCAGAATGCTCTAGAAAACAGGTAAAAGCTAAGACTGGAGTAGCACCAATGTCAGAGGTTAGACTGGAAAACAGTTGGAGTCTGATTTCCCACAGACCAACTGTACAAATTTTACAGGAGGGCAAAATGAGCTTCAGCCTAGTAGAATGGTCTCAACCAAAGCCAAAAGAATGAAATTAATACTTTGTCTTTCTCATCTCATTTTCTTCTGGAGACCTCAAAAGATCTTTGAAAGGAGTTAGAAGGTCTCTGCAAGGGAGAGCACCTACCTATACCTATAGCACCTACCTCCCTTGTCCAATGCAACCATATTTGAGTTACCATAGTGAAGAAATGTGTTTGCAAACAAGCTATGACTTGTGCAGTAAAATGTCATTTTAGCTCTTCAGGAACATTCTACCATTGCTCTTCATGGTTCTCTTAATTCTGCCAGCTAGCCTGCTCCTAAATTCGAGGTAGCCAGGCCTCCTATTAGAAATGCCTGAGTTTCCTGTACAATCTGTAGTAAGAATAGTTGCATTTGAATGCCTCTAGAGGGAGAGCCTGTCTGTGTGACTTATGTACTGTCAGGAAAAATAACACCTTAACCTGGGAAATCTGCTTTTCTAAGGCCAGAACATTTAGACAGGGTATATTTAGGTGAACTTGATCAGATCTCCAACTTTTAGTCCTAGAGTATGATGCAGTTTACATGTTCATCAGAAGCTATACTTTGCAACTCTCTTCATATATTTTGTCAGAGTTGTATTACTCATTCACAGTAAGAACACTTAAATATTAGAAAACCTGAGTGGACTTAATTAGGGAATGCTTCAAACACTCTGGTGATTTTTTTTTTTTTTTTTGTGTGTTTAAACAATAAAATATCATGGATAAATAATAAATATTATTACTATTATGCTTTCTTGGATTAATTAAAAGGGATTTCCACAGTATTTCTTTATTTTGTTTCAGGTTGCAAGTCTTGGTTCCCTGAAAATAGCTTTCTTCCTTAACATATCTAAGGCAACCTATAACGCATCTGAATGCACAGATAGATTGTTTTAAAATTATTTTATTCCACTGAACTTAGATTTTATTATGTGTATACCATACCAGGTAGATAAATGTTCTTAAGAAACTGCTTTTGCAGTTATGCCTTTTTATTATTATTATTTACTTTTATTGTTTTCCTCCCAGATTTATATTCCACATACCAATATTTATTAATGGAGAGAGAAAAATGCAAAGATGCAATGATCATGCCCTTTCTTTACTGTTCATTTTGGAGCTGTATCTAAGCTATACTGAACAGCCTTGTTTCAAGCCTTGAACTTACGAACTGATGATTTTATGAAATCCAGCTCTTACTGTTACTGCAATATAATCTTCATTCACTTCATCACCCTTTTCATTTACTTTTTTTTTTTAAATTTATTTATTTTTCTTTTTTTTTTTTTTTTAATTTTTATTATTATTTTTTTTTCCTGCATAGTCAGATTTTGCTTTCTTTTCCTTCAGGGACACATGGATATCCATGCTCACTTCCATCCACCCTAAGTTGTGGCTGACACCAGCGATCAGATAGACAGTTCCCCAAACCCACAAGCTCACACCAACATCAGTGGCTGAATGTTCTTCCATGCAGTGGAGGCATGATCTAGTCTCAGAATGTGTTTGGCCTTCTCATCTGCTTCCTGAGAGTTGAAGATAAATTTGTCTTTTGGGCTTTTCCTTTTCTTTCCGTGTTCAAGAGTGAACTGGGCAGCCATTTGCAGTTGTTGTTGTTGTTTGTTTGTTTGTGTCTAAATCCAGAAAAAAGATAAGCTGCTATTAATTTAGCATGGGTTTCTTCATGAAATTAACCCATTTCTGTCAGCTATTTCTTTTAGTTTGGAAGCAATATATTGCCAACAGTATTTTCCTGAAAAAAAAAAAAAAAGATTGCAATAGATGGTACAAAAAACATAGCAGGGACATTTCCGGCAGCCAAACATATTAATTCATTTAGGTCCACTATAGAACTTCGAGTAATTAAATCTGTTCCCAGTTCTGTAATATTGCTGGAGGAAAGCAGTCTAGAAACCTTCACCTGGGCGGTCAGGCAAGGAGGAGAGAGGTTGTAGACATCACCAGATGGCGCTGGTAGATACGGCGTACAAGAATTGCACAGACTGAACGCTGATCTGCTCTCACTTGCCTACAAACCAAAGCTGTTGTTTGAAAAGTTGTCAGGAGAAGCATCAGTTTCCTCCCTGCTCTAATTCCCCTCTGAAGAGCTCCTCAGAGAGGCATTGCATTCTAAGCAGTTGGGTTTGGGTAGACGTTTCAGGGAGCATGCTTTGCCTAGGTGCTCAGTGGAGAGGCCTGTGCTAGGAAACCTGTTGTCCTCTGTGCCAGCAAGAACACCCAATGTGTCAATAGTGAGTGGCAAACCTTGGGTTCTGAGCCTTGGATCTGTCTGCTTGAACCTTCTTTGTCCACTAACCGAAGAATTAAATATAAATGGTTAAAAATACTGGCTTTTTGTGGCTGAATAAATTGACATCATCTTTATGGCTGGACTGTATTGCATGGTATAAATATATGGTACTATGTGTTGGTGTTTTCCAGTCACTGGTATCCCCAAATGACTTGCAACCTGCTAAATGTAGTGTGAGACTTCTGCTTCTGTGCACTGAAACTGCTCAATTTCAGAGTTAAAAATAAAAAGTAATAAAATTCAGTAATTGAAAAGAGCCCAACACCATTGTGCATACTCTCTGGATCCAAAAGATGTGAATGCTGTTTATTCCATTTAATCAATTTGGAAATGTAGGGACTATCATTAGAGTTGGGATGACTTTCCCCCCTCCTTCATATGAATACATGAGGGCATTTTTCATGTTTGCCTGTCAATTAAAAATATAGGTTTTTGATGATATTTTTGTTTAGAAAAAAAAAAAAATAATGGGAAAAGGTTATACCAAAATTTGGAAAAATACTTTTTAATATTCTGATTGTTAAAATGGAAAACATTTATCTATTTTTGACTTTTGGTAGCAAATTTTACTTTATTATTTATTTATTTATATTATTTGGTTATCTGTATGAGTTACCTTATAACAGAATCCTGCTAAAACATTAAAATGAACATATCTCCCTTCTTTCTTTTCCCATTCCTCAACAGTTTGTGGGTTCTTTTCTGATCACAATTGGTTGGGGGATGTGACTTGTGTTTCAGTATTAGTGCACTGAGAAAAAGTGCTATCTTCTATATCATTAAAATCACTCCCTGCATCCTCTAGGGTTATTTATATGTCTCTGATTCTTACATGACCCAGCTTGATCCTGTTTAGCTTGTAAAATTTGAGAGGATCACAGCTCAAAGGGCTGTGGTAGGTGGACTGTCTAATTTTAATTCCTTGATGACCTCAGAGATGATCCTGTGTATACAGATACACACATACTCATCTGGGGCTGCATCCGGTAAGGTGCAGAGCAACGTGGCTCTGCTCCAGCAAAGCACTTAACCAACCACTTAGCATAGAACCCCTGGGCTCAAGCCAAGAAGGAGGTACTGTGACATGACTTGCATTGTGAATTGCATTTAGATTTATGGCTAGAGTTGGTCTGAAAATCAGGAGAGGTAATCCAAATATAGTGTTTATTTTGCATTGAAAGGAGGTATTCATAAAGGTTAACTTAGTCTAATAGAGTCACTTACAAAGGCCCTCTGGGGAAGTCCATCTTGCTCCTCTCACTATAGAGGATGTCTAGAGAGACTAATCTTGTGACGATAAAGTGAGCCTTTGCGAATACTCTTCAAAATGTCATGTACATAATATTCGCTGACCTGATACAGCTCTTTGACTTTGGGTAAAGTTTCTGAAATTTTCTAAAACATTCCAACATTTTGGAAAGTGTTACCTCTTTGCTTAATCCTCAGGTGGCTGGTGTAATATCTAATATCTGGAACTGTGTTTAGAGCTGAACCTTGCTTTCAATGCTGGTGTTAAACACAGCTTTATCCTTGCAAGTTTTCAATTGTTCCTTCAGTTTACTGACTGAGGTGGATCACTGACACATCTGTGTATCATATGATGTTGATTTTTTCAGTGACAGCTTCTGTGAAAGTGATGCACTTCTCTAAGTTGTTAAAGTTGCTTTATGGTTTTCAGCTCCTCTCCTTCACCTAAGCCAGATACAGGGACAAAGTTGTGTTGAACAAGTGAAGACTAAGATATTAACATGGACAGTGAGTGTACAGTGAATATGCAATCTGCATGATATTATAGGTTAAAAATGATAGTACATGTCTCTAGGATATTTTGTAGTATAAATACATGAAAGTGTGTTAGAGCTTGTCTTTTTAGGTTGCCTTTGCATTCACCATTTTAAGACTTTTTTGAGGGAGGCCTTCAAAATTTGTCTGTTTTGAATGCAGAATTAAATTTGAGGTAAATCTTTTGGGACACTGGCAGTCATAATCTTCTGCCATGAAGAGCAGAAAAGGAGAGGTCAAGGTACAAAATCTCAGTAGATGCTGCTGAAGATGATTGGTAGAAACTTGCTCCCTCATAGTTTAGATGCATTACATTAATGTGTTGTGGTAAATGATGGATTTCAAAGAAAGAGGACAAGCCTAAGAGAGATTATAGTACCTCCCAGTTCTGTGCATAGATTCTGGTTACCTGTGGCTGGATCTGTTCTCTTGACAGATTTCCAGTGCTCTATCTTTCCAGTTCCTTCAGCATTTAATGTGTATTCCTTCTTTCAGCTAATAACCCTGGCATCAGGGCATTGTTGCAAATAAATACTAATTTTATTTGGCAAACCTTACCCTTTGGAATGTGAGGATTATTTAGTAGTCTTTGTCCTACCTGATTTACTCTGATGTAAGATAGCAGCTTTAAATATTTTTCCTTCTGCCTGAACCCAATTCTAAGCAAGGGGAAAAAAGGCAGGTGATCAAAGCAATGATTTTCTTTTTCTTGGTGAAATATTAAACTACTGCCTTTGTCTGTTGAAATAAGAAAAAATACATCTCACACTTATTTTGGTTTTGATCTTATAACCAATACACAATTTGTAAGAAGTCAAATGATACACAAGCAACAAAAACAATCACTAACAGCAAACTGATTTCTTATCTGTATATTTTCTCTCCAATGCCTGACAAATGCATCTAATTTTCTATCATGCCCAGTTCATTATTGCTTCTATGGAGGCAAAGGGAAGACTAGGGAAGGATCTGTGCATTTGGACAGCACAGCTGTGGAAGTTACTCAGTACCTGAGGGAATGTTTTGATGGACCGCCATAGAAAGGGAACTGTTTCCTAGGGGGAAAGAGTCCATTGGTATAAAGTTCATGTCCTCCAATACACCTGCTGATTCACACACACACACACACACACAAATAATAATAATCATAATAATAATAAACGATGTACCTATGTGTTTATGTACACATTCACATATATTGTGGGAAGGAAGATCCTTGAAATGCATTTTGTGGCTGAGCAATTCACACTGTAGTGTTGACAATAGATGGAGAAGGATGTGGCCTGTTTTGGAGCTCATATCTTTCATCATCTTCTGAAGTACACCATCAGTACAGAATATGAGACTCCTGTTTTATTTTGTTTCTGTTTAAAAGAGGTAAAATTAAAAAAAAAAATAAAAAGCACACGAAGACACATGCTAAGGCTGTAAAGGCTCCAAGATGGAACAACTCCTGAAAGATGTTAGGTCTATTGGAAATTAAAAATACAGATCTACTTCCTAGAAACAAGCTTCCTCTCCCAGGGATGCAGCAAACATATTGTTTGCTCCCTTCCTCTTTGTACACTAGGCTGACCTTCGCGTCAAATAAGTCAACCTAGCATGAGACCAACATATGGGACATTTGGGTCTTCCTCTGTACAAAATGTAAATGTAATTTTTAGGCAATATGGGACCCTCTGTGGGACAGACCTTCCTTCTCTTGAAGTTTCAAGACTCTCATTGACTTCTGTGGAAAGGGGACTGGGCATTGTGCTTGCCTCTGGAAAAACAAACAATAAAACAACAAGTTATATAGATCCTTGAAAGTCCATAATATAGTAATTACTCATGCAAATGCAATATTGAGACTGTTTAAAATGCATATTAGTTGGAAAATGCATAACAATGTTTTATATTTTCTTTACAAATAGAGCTTCTTTATGTGCAAAGTACTGGATAATGTGGCATTGACACTGCAGTGAACAGCAATACCTTTAGAAGAAGAATAGAGGGTATGGAAGGGCTGAGGAAAAGCACTTGATTATAAAATAAAGCACCAAATCCTTTATTTGAGAGAGGATCCCAGTATAGTATTATGTGATATTCAGCTTCCAGTGTCAATCTCTTAGAATTTCCATGACATCATGAACATCTTGGGACAGAGTTTGCTATGCATTTTTATGAAAGGAAAAATACAAAGTTTTTGTATGCTTAGGAAAAAATGAGTTTTCTAACTTCTGCAGTACTGCATCAAACCTAAAGTACTCAAGATTTGTTCCAAAGGCTTTGATTGTGCATTCACCTATGCTCATGGACATACACAGATCGTAGTTAATGCCTACTCCTCCAAAAAGTACATGAGAATATGGATCTTCTCTTGTAAAACAAGACTAAAAAAAAGTCTGGAAAATGTTATATAAAACCACAAAAATTTATTAAGGAAGAAATACCCAAGCCTAGAACCAGCTACACTTATGTGGGTGGAGAACTAAAACTGTGTTGGTGCTTCTCCATGGTATATTCTGAAGGAAGAGGTTGGTCCTTCCCCTTGTAAACTCATACCTCACCATTCTTATGTATTAGCCTTATGTGAACTATAATAGTCAGGTAATTATTAGAAATATCTTCCTCTTACTAGAGGCTGTAAAATAGACAGTGCAAAAATGTAATAACTACTGTAGCTGCTAAGTAAAAAATATCCTCTTTTTTAAGCATTCCAAAATACTATTCATGCAAAGGTTATTGGGCAAAACCAAACTTAAGGCAAAACAGATTAATTTCCATGTTTATATAGCACTTTATGTGCTCCCTACAAATCAGGCTGTGTAATGATGGGACTGACCTCTAAGTATGGGAGTGCAAATAGGCATAATGGATCACCTTCTTTCTGTGAGAGAAAAACCTTCTCCTGGAAACAGACAAGCCAAGCAGTGTGCATTTTAATTAAAATCACATCCTGGGCATTTAAGTTTTCAAAAATTATTAGTATGACAGAGGTTACATTTTCTTGTGACTACTATTATTATTGTCAGACTGCCTGTTTCAAGTGGGGGGCTGAAGGTTACATATGGGATAGGGGAATGTAAAGTTAGTTGGAAAGGGTTAGTACACAGGGCTGTAGCCTTGGAATGCTCTTTGTTGGCTAGCAGTCTCTTGCTGTCTTGTCTACAGCTGTGCAAAAGACCCCTTAGGATATTATGTATAGCCCTCAGCAGTGAGTGTAGTGCTATAAACTGCAGGTGACTCCGGTCAAATCCAATTTCTCTTCCTGAATGGAGCACATACTATCACCGGTGCATATTCCTTGCCAAGATAAACAGGGATAACAATTTTACAGATTATTATAGAGATTTTCTTTTAAATTTATGCTTGGAATTGTTGTATCATTTAAATAATTTTGCATTGTTTGCATTCCTACGCTTGTAATTGAACCTAATGGAGGCTGATGGAATAAGATGACATGTGGGTGCATAAAAATAGTCTTACAGATGAAAAGATGAGCAGTTTAGCTTAGTAAATAACCACACTTATCTTTCATGTAGCAATTCTAGAACACACAAAGAGGCTTTCTAGGAAAGTCCTAATTTCTTTTACTACTCACGCTGACATTTCTATGATTCATGAATATGCATTTTACAAACAAAGCTGTGCCGCAAAGGCATGAAATGACCTACCCAAAACTGTACTAAAACTTGTGGTGCAGTCAGCAGTTGACTCATATTACTAAATCTGTTTCATTCTATTGTATTATTCTTTGGCATTTAACTAATATTCATTCCTTGAAAAGTCTTTCCTTTTGGAAATAAGTTTTGTTTCAGATCTGCACAGAAGAACCCATTTAAAAACAGACAAGGAAAAAAGGATTCCTTTAGGGAAAAGTATAAAGAAGGCAAAAGAAAAACAAATTATTTCATAGTTTAAAATTCCACTTTGAAGTGCATTTTGGTGATTATCAGATGAAACCTTAAGAACAGAATTAGAATGACAATATATATATTCTTGAAGCAGCTCTCTTTTTAATGGATCTTTTGGAACTTGCCTAAGTTGCCATAAGAAGCCTGTTTTTATCATGCCATACTGTAAATATTTTAGAACTGAAATTCGCTTTTAATAAAATTAACTACAAGTTCAAAATATTTAATGGATTCCATGGCAGTAAAATTAAGAAGAATGTCATTCTGTCTCTTTAATGTGCCCCCAAACATTCTTGCAATGAATTAGAATGTTGGTTGTTATTTTTCAGCTCAGGACTTGGCAGGTGTGTAACGCGACTCCTGATAGCAGGACAGCAGATTACATTCTCCTGTAAAACCATTTCTAAGGGACTTGGCACAAAAACTGTTATTGCATGTCTGCAGGTGTTTAGTAATTGGATTAATGCAGAGCAGAAGGAATGTCTGACACCCCAGCACTGAGAAACACTGAGGAAAGACACATTCATTTCTGAGAGTAACCTGGAATGTATGATGACAGCCTGTTCACACACATAGAGCCAGATCTAAGCCTGAAAGTTTAAAATTAACTGCTGTGAGCAATCACCTTCTAGAGAAAAGTTTATCCAAACCTAAATACAATAACAGGAGTTCTGTAAGAAAGGGGGTAGGGAGCTTTGGACTATGTTTTGATCCTGTTCCAAAAGCAACTTGCATAACCTTAGCAAAAGTCTTTATATTATGCATATCACGGATCCCTAAAATCCTAGGTGTCTAATAAAAACGTCCTTGATAAACATATAGACCCCTGAAATTCTGTAAAGGTATAGAGACTATAATATAATCCCAAATCAAGGGCTTTGAAGGTAAATTGTGTTCTTTTAAACATCTTGATCATGAATTAGAAAGGCTTTTGTAATGGCCAGAGACCAAAAACATAAATCTTGCTATATCGATGAAAATATTAAATTAAGAAGTCCATCCACTTCAACTATTAAACTCTAGAAACAAATTTCTAACAGGGTCTCAGCTTAGACCCTGTCAGTGCTCAGAAAAACATTTGCATATGGTCTTTGAGTTCACATGTGCAGCTGACAGGTTGTCCTTGAGAATTCACTTGAGCATGGGTACTAGTTTAGAAGGCATCTTTTGCACATATGGCTTATAGATTAACTTTAACAGTGGAGGGATTTAGGGATAAAAACAATTCTGTTTTCCTGTGCTGAGAAAGCAGGACTCTTGAGAAACAGTTCTGCTGGTCATGCTCCTGGGAGGACAGGAGTGATGTGGGTCCAATGAAGGCATGTTAGGAAGTATTATCTTTTTTACCTCTCAGAGTATTATTCTATAGGTCTATACTGTGAGAAAAAAAAAAAAAAAAAAAAAGTACCAAGATGACTGAGCAATGTGCTTTTTGGCTGTCTGCCTCCCTTAGAAGCACTACCAGCTATATATATGTAAGAGAGACCAATAGAAACAGACTTTTGGCTTATTATAGAAGAGACTCCAAGTTTGGGTGATGCTTCACCCTTATTAGGGTTTAACCCAGTGCTTTTTCCAGACTCTGGAGATGTCTCAGGTGAGGATCTAAGCCCTTTTGACTTATTCCCCATCTCTTTGGCCTCCTCAAAGGTGAGGAGGGTGCAAAACCCCATGTCATTTTCTTACTGTGGTTGGTTAGAATGACAATTTATGGAAGTGAGCAATGGGTTAATATCAAGATGAAGCAAAATTTACAGCTCTTTATATTCCCAATATGAATTTTCTAACAAATGGGAATCCTAAGGGAGGAGAACTATTCTTAAGATTAAAATAGACATGTTACATTTTCATTACACCATATTGCCTATGGAAAATAAATGTTTTCCCTAGGTAATTTAATCAAAATACCCTTGCTTTTGGGGAATAACACTTAGTTATTTTACCAGCATTTTAAAAGCTTCATTCTATGTAATAAATTATTTTTCACTGGGGATCAGGATTCTAATTCTCTAAATGACCACGGGGCAAATGACAGCTTCATGGAGGTCATTGAGACCTATGCGCTAACTTCCAGATGCAACAGTCATAGTCCCTCCCACTTCTGTTGAAGGTGTCAGGCATGTGCCCTTATAACTTTGTCTTCTACAGGCATACAATTTCTCCTGGCTTGATCTATCAAAAGGCTTATTGTTGAGGACATGAGCAATAGAGGATTGACTGCCTATATAATACAGTTCATATTACTCAGATGAATTCATGTGCACATATCTACTGTTTTAAAAGTTTCTTAGAATGAAAAATTCAGCTATGGAAGGCCAGGGAAAGCCATATCATCTTTCCTTTCACTAGCTCTGAGTGAGATAGCTCTGCCTTAGTTTAGACCCTTTCTGTGCATCACATGAGCCAGACCATAGCTAGGAGGGTCCATTTCATGTGGCATGCTTCATTTGAAATTTTCCCCAGCTTTCAGATGTTTGACATTGGAGCTTTAACGTTCTTTGCTTGTAAGCTTTTATGTGTTTGCATTTTTTTTTTTTTTTTAACTTTGTGGTGAATCTACAAGTTTGGAATATTGCTTTCCTGTGGCACAGAACTGCTGTGCAATATGACGATGTTGACTATAGAAGCTGACTGCAGGCTGTCCTAACAGGTAGATGCATATTGTTTGAATGGCACAGGGAATAATAAAGGCAAACCAGATCCATACCTAATCATCCCCTTCCCCAGAAAGGTGATGGTGTTTCCATCTAAGCTTTTCCAGCTTTCATTTTCAAAACTGGATTAGTCCCTAAACAAACAAACAAACAAACAAACAAAACACTTTCAAACAATTCCTGAGAAAGACTATGAAGGCCAACATTCTCTACAGGTGAAGGAATGGCTGTGTGCTAACAAAGCATCCCAACAGTGGGAGCTTAAATGACATAAATTGCTAGGTTTGCAGATGTTTCCGTGTTTGCATACTAACTGTGAATTTACTCACAGCTTATTGCTGAACACTGTAAAATGGATAAGCTGGACCTTTGGTTGAACCCAATACACACTGTCATGTCCTTATGCAGGTCTGAAAGCTAGACAGCCCAGACAAAATCAGTTGCCTCAGCTCCCTTTATTGTCAGCAGAGAGAGAAAGGGTGATTTATGCTACTTTGCTTGGACATCTGGCTTGGGAAAGCTAAGATGTCTTCTAGAGGTACCGCTTTTTCTCCAGTGAATAGAAAGAGACTTTACATACATGTAAGTTTAAGTCTGTCTTAGACTGGACCTGTACTTTCAGACTGTTGCACTAACTGATCTGAATCCCATTCCAGCACACAACATAAAGAAGGTTTCCTTTTATATTAGAATGAAACAATACTGTCTCCTCTGGGTGAAATGAAATTATAACACAGAAATTTTATACTACCGAAACAACTCCTCTTGGCACAGTTATATCAGGCAAGGTTCACATCTCGTCATACAGCTCTGCAGGAAAATTATGCAGCATTTCGAGCAGATCCTGATACTTTTAGTCTCTGTGAGAAGAAGAATTTTCTATCTGGGGTCATTTCAAGGACCAGCTTCTAGGAGAAAAGCAAGTTTCAGTATAACAGGGCTGATTCACCTACATGTACTCTGTGTGTATACTGAAAAGAACTACTGACAATAATACTCATGAAAAACAGCATTCACCACCTTTACTGATGAATATTAGTAGCAAAATAGATTTCCCTATTATAGAATAGACCTCCAAGATCACTGAGTCCAACCTCTGACCTAACACTAACAAGTCCTCCACTAAACCATATCACTAAACACAGCAGACAGTTTTAGTCATTGTCCACCATTGTCTATACCTAGATTTTTTGTTTGCTTTTTTGTTTCACATTGGGCTCAGAGAGGATGAGTGCAAATTATGAAGCTTTAAAAAGCAATTATTTTTTTTTCCACAAGTAGAGGAAGAAATGCATACCTTATCCCAAGAATAGATGTCATGATTATACTTCAGTTGCATACATGCTTTTTAGAAGAAATATGGATGAAATGGATTGTCTGATTGTAGTATTAAGCTGCTGTCTGTATTTTTAAAGAAGCATTAACTGTGCTTATGAATACACCTTTATATATATATTATATATATATAGTTAAGATTTAAATTCCTAATATGTTATTGTTTGTTTTAGTTTCTTTCCTTTATTTTTGTATTTTAAAAAATGCAGAAAATCAAGAGTCATGCCAACCAGAGGTAGAGATATGTTCAGACCTGTAACCTTACAGGTTCAGGAAAACTTCAAAGTTGAAACTGGTAGGATCTGGTTACAATTCATCACAGAGGATAAATTTATGCCTGTAAGCCATAACCTTTGGTCAGTCTCCTCTGTTTCTTCCTACTGGCTGAGAAATATACTTGTGCTATTCATCTGTCATGCAGTCACCCTGAATAAAATTCTCTCTTTGATTTTTTTTTCTTTACTTTCTTTTCTTTATTTTATTTTTCCTTTGTTTTACTGGCTACTTATATCTTCAGAAAAGATGGGAGCTATCCAAACTTTCTGCTTATCTACAGAAGACAAATCAAACATTTTTATTTGTGTTTATGACATCTGCTGTGCTAATGCAAATGATGGTGATTGCTGAGTCTGCTGTAATAACTGAAAAGTAGAATATTTCTTAATCACATAGCAATAGAATCCAGACAGCAAATATTCTGTTACTGATAACACTATGTACAGTTAGGATGCAGAACTCCGGGGCTACATTTATACCAGTAAATACAATGGACCAGGGTTCTCCTCTGGC
Organism: Netta rufina; assembly: GCF_964035555.1. NCBI lineage: Eukaryota > Metazoa > Chordata > Aves > Anseriformes > Anatidae > Netta > Netta rufina. The sequence goes on along the minus strand of NC_140125.1, from coordinate 110,834,739 downwards.
TCTGTGGCCTGTTGATGTGAGTGAACTCACGGTCAGTCAGCTAAACTGTTTTACTCTCTGAAAACATGTGGCTGCCTCCAAACAGGCAGTTGTTTTTAGGACTAGATAAGACCTGAAAACTGTGGCATTATCTAGAAGGGTATTACTTTGTATCAAAATTATTCCAAGAGGTGTGCTAATAATTTAACATCTGACCCCATTTAATGCACTAATATGGAAGTAGTCAAAGATGCCAGGTGTTATACAGAGCCAGAAACCACTGCTATGCTACTCAGTTCTTGATATAAGCACCAATTTCAAGAAGACTGCTAAATAAATACAAGGTTCTGCAAAGATTTACATCATTTTACATGCTGGAGAGGAGCTCTGCCGAAAACAACGTGGGGGCCCTGGTGGATGACAGGTTGTCCATGAGCCAGCAGTGTGACCTGGTGGCCAAGAAGGGCGTGCATTAAAAGCAGTGTGGCCTTCAGGTCAAGGGAGGTGATCCTCCCCCTTTACTCTGCCCTGGTCAGGCCTCACCTGTAGTACTGTGTCCAGTTTTGGGCTCCCCAGTACAAAAAAGACTCTCCTGGAATCCTCAGTGGAGGGCCACAAAGATGATATGGGGCCTGTAGCATCTTCCCTGTGAGGAAAGGCTGAGAGTCCTGGGTCTGTTCAGCCTGGAGAAGAGAAGACTGAGAGGGGATGTTATCAATCTATACAAATATCTTAAGTGTGGGAGACAGAGGGATTTGGCCAACCTCTTTTCAGTGGTTTGTGGGGACAGGACAAGGGGCAATGGACAAAAAACGGATCACAGGAAGATCTGCACCAACATGCGAAAGAAATTCTTCACAGTGAGGGTGACAGAGCGCTGGAACAAGCTGCCCAGGGAGGTTATGGATTCTCCTTCTCTGGAGAAGATATTCAAGACCCACCTAGATGCCTACCTGTGCAACCTGCTCTAGGGAACCTGCTTTGGTGGGGGGAGGCCTGGGCCCAATGATGTCTTGAAGTTCCTTCTAACCCCTACAATTCTGTGATTCTGTGACTTTCCTTTTGTACTGAAGAATAGGTTAAAAAGAGAGTATATGTATTTGAAAATTTGGGAACAGATGTATGGTCTTGCTGCTACTCTTAAAAGTCTGGGAAGGGGAATTTACTTTCTGTCATTTAAAAATGTTGCTTTTATCAAGGAAGAGCAGTGGGTGAACAATATATTTGCCATGAAAATCCAGCTTCACAGAACCCAAACAATACAAAGCATTCTCTTCTCATGAAATTATGAAAGTCTCAAATTTCAAGCAGGATGAATAATAGTTCCCACCCAAGCATGTATTTTGGACAACTCCTGGAAACCTGATACATGAGAACTCTTCTTTATGGGAGATGTTCTGATTTCTGTACCAGTCTACACCTGTATTCTTTTGAATGGGCTACATTAAAATGCATGGCAGTTCATAGCTGTAACCATACAGCTTTTCAGATGTGTTTTGTATGCCTCCATTGCAGAGTGTACTTGGATATTACATCTACCTTCCGCTTTTAACATGTAATTGCTGTACTGAACTCTGGTAGTGTGTTCAGTGCAGGTCAGCTGCTTTCATGATGAAGGAACCAAAGCCCATGTTCCTATTTCACTTGATTGAACAAGCTTTGGATCCCATCTTCATCCAGCTGGATGAAGCTTTTTTCTGTGCACAAGTGGATTACTGTGGAAAGACACTGAAGAACAAGCATCTCAGTTTTTTGAAAGATATGAATACCTTAGGTGGCTTTGTGACAAGGCACCTCCAGATTCTGCTTGTGAATGAATGCAGCCATAGGAAGGACTCAGTAACTTGACTACACATTATCTTACTTAAAAAACAAAAACATATTGCTTGCTAAGCTAATCGAACCTCAGAGATATTAGTCCTGATTACTTGCATTAGTTCTACTACAAAGACAACCTCTTCAGATTTGATTTCAGGAAGCCATTCTTGACTTTGATATTAAAAAAGAGATGGGTGCTGGGATTCTGAAGTTCTTTTAGTAAAGCACAGAATGTTGCTACCAAAATTACTGGCTAATGTTTCCCTAGCTTGGAAGGATCTTACTGCTAACTGACAATACTTATCCAAGGTGGCATTAAAACTTCCCTGCATTCTTAGATGCGTGGTGTGCCATCCTAGAAGAAGGTAACCTGATGTTAAAAATACAGCCATCCTGGCAAGCAGCGTTTAAAGAAAAGCAAGGCACAGCTTGTGTCAAATAAGACTCTCTCACATTTCTGCATAATACAGGCTGCAGCCCAAGATGAAGCCACTAGAAAACCTCAGCAAAGGCAAGATACACAAGATTGTTTAGCCAACGATAACAGAAAAAGTTTAACACTAGATCAACACAAGTATAATTAGCTGTTTCAAGAGGAGACATTATTCTTCATTTCCTGCCCTCAGCTTGTTGTTCTGAACTGTTAAACAATAGCTGTGTTTCATGCAAGAAAGGTTGTATTTCAGAGGCTGGTGTAATAGTTCCCCAGTGGGACAAGATCCAAAGGCAGATGGATTCACTGGGAGTGCCACTGAACTGTTTCAGATAGGCCAAGACAACCTGGCAAACACAGAAATGGTGGGGAAAGGTAGCTTATTTGGCAAACAGAAAGCCAGTAAGCCAGTAGCATTATTTCAGCAGCATTTCCATTCAGGTGATTTCAGTCATTTTGCTTCACTGTGCTAAAACAAGATCACAGAATCCGCTCCTTTTTTTTCTTTTTTTTTTTTCTGGTGAGCTCCAAAATACTAATATATGCACAGATTTCCCCTTTCTTTTCCCTATAGTCTCTATGCAAATCTTTTTTTTTTTTTTTTTCCCTTCTTCCTCTCTTAGTCTCATTTCCCACCTTTCAGTCATACTCTTTCAATCATGTTTTTTTTCTTCCAGTGTTGTCTTTGCTGCCTACTAGTAACTTCCAGATGCATTGAACTTTCTTTTCATAGATCCAAATATCTTCCAGTCCCAGAAGGACTTGCCCTTGGCAAGGATTACTAGGCTATGGAGGCAGGCTGGACACCATCTCAGTCAAATTCCTGGAGTAACAGGTAATAAGAAGCAGCTAGACCTAGGGAAAAAAAAGAAAAGCCCCCTTTAAAAAAAAATAAAATATTATTATTATTATTTTTGGTGTTACTTTATGTTCCACCTTTTGGCAACATCTGAACTCAGTATTTGGTAGTTAGTCTGACATGAATACAGTGCATTTTGATTTCTGATCTTCCTCCATATTCATACCTGTTATGAAAAATCAGCAGTACCTGAAATCAGAAAATGAGAAAATGTCCATCTGAAAAGTTTATATAATGGTACCAGCCATTAGATCTCTTGTATAATATATTTGCATGCTAACCTAATCATTTTAGTTTAACATTATAAACGTTTGATGATTGTTTTAACTGTGTCAAACTTTTAACATTTTTAGGACTGTGAAAATACAGGTTTCATGCTCCAAGCACTTTGAAGTTTTCTGCATGTACACATGCTGAGACCAATTCTCACTATCTGCATATGCAAACAACATGACATGCAAAAGAAATTATACATAACTGGAAGATGTGCTGTAGTAAATTACTTTTTTTTCACTGTCACTCTATGCCTATATTTGTTCTTGAATCTCTTACTAAAAAAAAACACACACAAAACAAACAAACAAACAAACAAACAAAACCAACATAAAGAAACAAACATGTACACTCTACATCAGAACCTGGAAATCTCCCAAGCCACAGTCTAGTAATTGGCAAAACTATTGGATAAGATTCAACAGGAAAACTTCAATGTAGTGATGAGCTAATTTCAACGACAAGACACAATAAGTACTTCTGGTAGAACTCCTACGTAAATTCAATTTTTGATTCTACTACAGGATTTTCTTCTTCAAGGTTTTGGTTTAAACAAAATTCCTCTTTTTTTTTTTTTTTTTTTCTCTCACAGCTTTACTGTTTATAATACAAGTACCTCTTTGCAAACAACTCTGCAAATGAGCAAAAGGGACTTTATACTAAATAAGTCTCTGCTGCGCACTACTGTCTCATAAATAATACAAAGTTCATGCATTCAGACAGTATATAAGTAACAAACATTTTTTCTGCAGTGGTTTTCTTCATGATTATATAGAACCGTGTGTCATTCCTTTCTTGTATCAGTCATTTTGTCTTTTAAAAACTGTACAAAAGGAAAAAGGACAGGTTGCATGAATAGTGCAAACTGAGATAGAACAGAAATTTTGGGAAGAAGTTGGGGAAGATATATAAATTGCTTGAGAGTGTGTATAAAGGCGTTCTCTGCAATCTCCAGTCTTTAACTAACACTAAACAGTCTGCATTAGGTCTTCTTCTGCTGTATCAATCTCCACAACAGATGTTGATCCTGTGAATCTTTCAAGTGAAAACATTCCGTGATTCACAGAAAATTTATGATTAAGAGATGGTATGAAGATGAGAAACCACCCGCCATTATGAGCCATGATGAACATGTGTGCAAAGTTACTGCAAAAGACACCATTCTACTCCCAGAAAAGGGAAAAAATGTTCCCTTTGGTTGAATCAACTGTATAAATTAAGTAAAGATGGTCCTCTCCTACTGTTTCAGTCTTTCATATCAGTTTACAAGCAGTAAAATCATAAGAACCCAGCAATAAGTACAACATTGCTTCTACTTAACTGTCTATTTCAAGAAATCAGAGTGTATAATTTCTTGAATAATCCTTTGAATTACCATCTGAACATTAAAAAAGAAATATGGTATCAATTGATATACCTGTCTGTGACTTTTCAAACTGCAAGCAATTTATTGTGTAAAGTTTGAAATATCTGTCTGAAACCATGAGACATATTGCATTAACAAAAAGTTTGTTTAGAACTGCTGTTTTTATCTTATGAATGCCCTGGAGGTCTTTAAAAGACGTTTAGATTTAGAGTTTAGTGATATGGTTTAGTGGAGGACTTGTTAGCTTTAGGTCAGAGGTTGGACTTGGTGATCTTGGAGGTCTCTTCCAACCTAGATGACACTGTGATTCTTTGATTCTATAATCCTTCTCCCTCCTGAAGACAATTAGAAAAGGCAGAGACACAGAAGAATTTTATGGTGTTGCTACCTTGAGTTACATTAACAGAGAAGAAAAAAAAAAAAAAGACATGAAAATTAAGTAACTACATAAAACTAAAAAAAAAAAAAAAAGTGCAAAATACTAAATATTCACATAGTGGAAAAACAAAACAAAACAATAAACTTTAAAAGATATCATGTGAATTGCATATTCTACCCCAGAATCACAGAATTTCTAGGTTGGAAGAGACCTCGAAGATCACCTAGTCCAACCTCTGACCTAAAGCTAACAAGTCCTCCACTAAACCATATCACTAAGCTCTACATCTAAACGTCTTTTAAAGACCTCCAGGGATGGTGACTCCACCACTTCCCTGGGCAGCCCGTTCCAATGCCTAACAACCCTTTCAGTAAAGAAGTTCTTCCTAACATCCAACCTAAAACTCCCCTGGCGCAACTTTAGCCCATTCCCCCTCGTCCTGTCACCAGGCACGTGGGAGAACAGGCCAACCCCCACCTCGCTACAGCCTCCTTTAAGGCACCTGTAGAGAGCGATAAGGTCGCCCCTGAGCCTCCTTTTCTCCAGGCTGAACAAGCCCAGCTCCCTCAGCCACTCCTCATAGGACTTGTTTTCAAGACCCCTCACCAGCTTTGTCACCCTTCTCTGGACTCGCTTAAGCACCTCCATGTCCTTCTTGTAGCGAGGGGCCCAAAACTGAACACAGTACTCGAGGTGCGGCCTCACCAGAATGCAGTGGGCCTTCCACCTGAGGCCTTCAGAGGCAACGTGGGCTGCCCCCCTCCCTGGAAGTCCCCTGCACACCACAGCTACAGTTTGGGTCTGTGAGGTGGTTTTACCGTGCTGGGCAGCTAAACCCCACAACCGCTCTCTCACTCCCCCTCCTTTAGATGAGGACGGGGAGAAGTAAAGCAAAGAACAACTCATGGGTTGAGATAAGGATAATTTAATTAAAGGGAAATAATTATAATAATTAAATAAAGACTACCATGAACTAAACAATTTAACTAAGGGGAAATAAAAGGGAAAGGGGAAAAAGGGAGGAAAACAAACAAACAAAATAAATGAAAGCTATATGGAAGTGCAGAGGAAAGAAATTACTCTCTACTTCCCACAAATGAGCGATGATTGACCACGTCCTTGAAGCAAGGCCTCAACGCACGCAGCCGGTGTTCGAGAGGAGGACCGACGTCTTCTCAACGAGAGCCCACCCCTCCCCTCTTCTTCCTGTTTCCACCTTTTATTGCTGAGTGTGACACCACATGGTATGGAATATCCCTTTGATTGGTTTAGGTCAGCTGCCCTAGTGATGTTTCTCTCCTCACTTTTTGCCCACCCCCTAGGAGGGTTAGAGAAAGGCCCAATGCTGTGCCACTGCTGCTCAGCAGTAGACACAACACTGGTGTGATAACACTGCTGTTCCAGCTACAAGTACAGAGTACGGCACTGAATGGGCTGCTGCCGGGAAAGTTAACATTCCAGGCAGACCCAGTATAGTCTGGGAGCAGTGTAGGTCCTTCAGGACAACAAGTGGCAAAGAGAAAGCATGCTGTGTGTCTGCCAGGGACAGAAGATGGAGGCCCAGTGCCTCTTGTTCTGGCTGCACTAGGACAGGCAGAACAGCAGACAGACGCCTCTGTGGGCAGGACTTCTGCTTCTTGCTGTGGGATGGGCTGGGCCCATCTCCTCTGAACCCCTGCCCTTCCCATTCAAGGAGGGTCGGGGTTGTAGCATGGAGGTGATGATCTGAAAGTCCTGGGAGGTTGCTGGGATGACAGCCCTGAGCTCTGGGACTCAGCAGCAGCTCTACCAGCCCTCGCATGTGCTGAGGTGAGCAAAAGGCCAAGGAGGAGGACATGAGCAGGATCCCCAAGCCAGAGGAAGAGAGCAGTGAGAGCTGACACAGGGGAACACCAGCGAAAAGCCTTTGCAGTCCCACTGCATTTCACTAAGTGTTTAATTTTAAACATTTAAAAGTTTATGATTTTCATTTCCCAATGCACCAAACAAATCTTTGATGTTTAAAATACATTTCAATTTGCCAAGATGAGTAAACTATACCCACAGGAGTAGTTAGAGAAAGTTTGCCTTGCCTTTATTTTGACCACGAGTTTTCTCACTCTGTTTGTGTTTTGAAGCCAGTGGCTTTGCAGGGCCCTGTGCCAGGTCAGCTCTTGGGACTGGGGTGGGTTGGCCATGGCCCTGCTGTGCTGAGCTGGCCTGGCAGGGCTGGCTGCTACCGGCTGGTTTAGCTCAGCTCAGGGAGGGCCACCTCATCCCCGCTGTCCCTGCATCACAAACGTTGCCATGGCTGAGCGCTGCTGTCATCACAGCTGGTGAGGGATGACAGCCCCGAGTCCATGCACATCACAATCGGGGGCAGATTATGTAAGCGGGGCTGAGCAAGGCTGGCTGCCATTTTGCCGCGAGCTGACGAGCGAAGAGGGACAAGCTTGAGCAGAGCAGGTGGAGCAAGGGGACCGTGAGTGCGGTCCAGCTGATCCTTTTCAAGCCAGCCAAGTTTGGCTCTCTGTGGCACGTCACAGGCATGGCTGATGCCTGGGGAATGAGCTTCTTCCCCAGCCCAGAAGTCTTCTTTTCATTATGTCTGTGGCTGTTTCTGTTGGTGTTTGCCTATTACTTCTTGATGCCCAGGGCGAAGCCGCAGGTAGGAGTCAGGGCTGGTGCTGAGGCAGGCCCTGCCTGGGAGGGGAGGCCGTGTCCCAGCCGGGCCTGGCCAGCCTGGGCCAGGAGGCTTGGGGCAGGCATGGCCCTGGCCCTGGCCATGCCTTGGGTTTGTGGGTGCTGCTGAAGCTACTGGGGACTCCCTCTCACCCGCTGCTTTCTGTGCCCATATAGGAAAGGAGGCTGAGAAGACGCCGTTACAGAAGAAACCAGGAGATTCGCAGAGGTGAGCAGCCCAGGACAAGGACAGGTGCCCTGGAAAGATACCGCCTGGCCCCATGTGCCAGCTGCCCTACCAGGGGCTCCCAGTCCACTGACTGTCTGTCTTCTCTGCCAACAGTTTGGGATGCCCATGACTCTTCACAGCCCTCAAAGAAACCGTAAGTGGAGCCATTCACTCTGGAGTGTGACAGCCTTCTCTGGTCAACCCCACGAAATGAGGTCCTGCTAATACTGTGCTTTGCTTCTTCACAGATGTCCCAAACACCCGGAGCTGGATGGTGTGCCTAGACTAACCCAACAGTTCAACACGATCCTCGAGGACCTCAACAGATACATTGAAATGTGAGGCCACTGAAGAGGGGATGGGAAGGGGAGAAGGGGATGGAGTAGCGAACATTGTCAGGGGAAAAAGACTGGGGGAGGACACAGGGAAATTTGCGGACCTCAAGTCTGAGGGGCAATGCCATTACAGAGGCAATGGATTTACCAGCAAAATTCAGACCCTGACAGCATTCCTCACTTGTCCTGAACTTCTGTACGCAGTGGGTAGGGAGGGAGTCACTGGCACACACTGATTTGGACCCCATGGCAGTAACACTGCCTGCCAGATCCTCTGAGGCAGCAGTAGAGCCCTGAAGTGCTCAGGAGTCCTGGACTCAGCCTTTCCCTCCTCCTCCTCCTCCCACAGGTACAGCTTCGAGATTACTGAGCGCACTGATGACTCTCTCAATCCCATCAGTACAACGGAAACCAGCTCCTCTTCAGGGATGTCTCTGTCCACTGGGAGAAGGAACTCCTGCACTTCTGTCGTCAAAATGAAAGCCCACTGCTCTTCGAAGACCTCTCCATCATCTTGTAGCAATGTATCCATCACTTCTGTTTTGGACATGGATCCCTGCTGCTCTTCAAGGGCCTCCTTTTCCACTTGGAGTGACAACTCCCTTGCTGCCGTTGTGGCAACAAATGCCAGTTGCTCTTCAAAGGCCCCACTGATCCCATACAAGGACGACTCCCACACTTACACCAGGATGAGTGAAAGTGCTTCACAGCTGTCACTCACAACTCTTCTGAATGGAGCAGACATGGTTCAAGTTTCCACAGTCCAGCCTTGTCTACTTCCCAGTACTGTCCCAGAGGAGCAGCATGCCATGGGCACACATCCACCCTGCACAAAAGAGATGGCCAGCTGCCACAGGGCCTACAGAGTGAAGCAGCAACAGAAGGAACTCCAGGACCAGCAGGGTGCTCCCACCCCACCTCCACTAGTGCCTGATTCCCAGTCTGTGGAAACGGAGGTGCAAGAGAAACAAGTCCAGGACCAGCAGGGTGCTCCCACCCCACTTCCACTGGTGCCTGATTCCCAGTCCATGGAAACGGAGGTGCAAGAGAAACAAGTCCAGGACCAGCAGGGTGCTCCCACCCCACTTCCACTGGTGCCTGATTCCCAGTCCGTGGAAACGGAGGTGCAAGAGAAACAAGTCCAGGACCAGCAGGGTGCTCCCACCCCACCTCCACTGGTGCCTGATTCCCAGTCCGTGGAAATGGAGGTGCAAGAGAAACAAGTCCAGGACCAGCAGGGTGCTCCCACCCCACTTCCACTGGTGCCTGATTCCCAGTCCGTGGAAATGGAGGTGCAAGAGAAACAAGTCCAGGACCAGCAGGGTGCTCCCACCCCACTTCCACTGGTGCCTGACTCCGAGTCCAGGGAAACAGAGGTGCCTGTCCCACATCAAGAAACCCAGGAGACCGTGCACTGCCTTGCCCCAAGAAGGAAAGAAGAGGTGAAGCTGGAGCTGCCGACCGATGGGGTGTGTTCTTGGCAGGATAGCCCAGCCTCAGTTCCTCAAATGCCTCAGCGACCACCAAAGCCTGATGTGTTAGTGGTTCCCATTGTGAAGGACATACCATTCCTGGATGAGGCTGTAAAAAGGCAGCTGGAGCGTCACATTATAAAAAAGCAGATACAGCGGTGCTTTGGGCTGCCAGCAAAGGTCCTGGCCTATGAGAAGGACTTTTTAGAACCTATCCTGGAGCAACAAGAATCCCAGCCCCCATCTTCGCAGAGGCGCACTGGGCAGCCCTACCGGTCACCCTTCCAGCAGTGGGACAGGCGCACCACAAAGTCGGCAGTACGACCCCTGGGCCTGCAGCAAGAGTCCGCAGCCCAGAAGAATACATGCACACGAGGGACACAGACACCAGCCCAGTTTGTGCCAGCAGCTATTCCAAGAGTGGCACAAGGGATGCCTCAGGAGGATGGGAAGAGACCACATTGGAAAAGGGAGTCTGGAGGAACAGCCAGAAGCAGCAGCATGACCAGCAAGAAGACTTTGCCTTGCACCAAGAAGGATCAGGGTTCTGGGACACAAAGTGATGGTCAAGGTACTTCCCCTTCCATCCAGGAAGAGAAGGCACCGCCACTGAGCGAGGGAGCTCCCCAGGGGCAATCAGGACAGGACTGTGTGAGCCCCATCATCTCCACTGAGACACAAGAATTGCAACTGGAGAAGAATGTTCCCACGGGAGAAGCAGAGCACTCCCAGGAAGGCCAGAGCAGCATCAGTGGGGATGTGTGGTCACCTGAGCTGCCATCCAACAGGACATCTTCTCCAAGAAGTAGTTCCCCACAGACACAGCGCTGCTCTGATGAGACACCCTCAGCTCTGCCAGTGCCTCCAGACTCTGCTGGGACCAGTATTCAGATCCCCTACCTGGAAGAGCTGCTCACAACACTCGTGGACTGCTTCATGGCCAGAACAGCTGCTGAAAACCTGCAGAACCAGCTGCTGGCTTTATGGCTGGAGGAGAATTCAAGCACGGAGCATGCAGCAGAGCACCCCGTTGCCTCACCACATAGAAGACCAAAAGAATCACAGAAGAGCAAGAGGCACACCCAAGATGGATCTGGCTCCAGAAGACGCTGCCCCAAGTGCAGCAGATGCCCGCACTACAACCTGCCTGGCAGCGATGGTTCCCGGCCTTCAGCTCCATCTGAGGCTGCAACCCCAGGCGCAGGAAGAGACAGGACATCAGGAGAGAGGCATCCACCCAAGGAAAGAGCCAAGAGGAAGCAGGGCCAGAAGGTGACTGCTGCTGCCACCCAGAAGCAGGAGAGGATCCGTATGTACAAAAAGGTGATACTGATCCCTCCAGTTGAGCAGGAGAGGCTTCCATCCCAGCAAGCCCCTGCCTGGACCCTGCCATCAGGAACACGGAGGCTCCCCAGACGTGCAGCAGCCAGACACAGGAGCCCTAGGACAGAGACACCACCTCTGCCAGGCACCCTCTGCTGTGTGCTCACCCCCATCTGCTTTTGCCTTCAGTGTGCCTGGGCCACGTTCCGAGATGCAGGCAAGGCCCTACTTGCCCGCATCAAGAAGTGAGATGAGGAGCCTCACAGGAAAAGAACCAGTGCTGGAAAGCAGAGTCTCACCATGGGATTAGGGGATTGCTCGGGCTTCCTGCAGAAATGGAAAGCTGCAACCATCCCTGCCTGGAGTCACCAGGGAGCAGGAGCTCTCCCAATAAATGTTTCTTTCCAAGCGACCTCATGTGTGTCTCTTCTTTCCTTTGGATGAGCAGAGGCACCATTCCCTGCTCACTGCTCATACCTGATTGCATGAGCAAGGTGGGCAGCTCTGTTAGCACCTTTTGGAGGAGAGGCCAGGACTAGGATGGCGCTCCAGGTGCCTGGTAGCAGGGACATAGGGCTGGCCTTCCACCTGAGGCCTTCAGAGGCAGCGTGGGCTGCCCCCCTCCCTGGAAGTCCCCTGCACACCACAACTACGGTTTGGGTCTGGGAGCAGTGTAGGTCCTTCAGGACAACAAGTGGCAAAGAGAAAGCACTCTGTGTGTCTGCCAGGGACAGAAGATGGAGGCCCAGTGCCTCTTGTTCTGGCTGCACTAGGACAGGCAGAACAGCAGACAGACGCCTCTGTGGGCAGGACTTCTGCTTCTTGCTGTGGGATGGGCTGGGCCCATCTCCTCTGAACCCCTGCCCTTCCCATTCAAGGAGGGTTGGGGTTGTAGCATGGAGGTGGTGGTCTGAAGGTCCTGGGAGGTTGCTGGGATGACAGCCCTGAGCTCTGGGACTCAGCAGCAGCTCTACCAGCCCTCGCGTGTGCTGAGGTGAGCAAAAGGCCAAGGAGGAGGACATGAGCAGGATCCCCAAGCCAGAGGAAGAGAGCAGTGAGAGCCGACACAGGGGAACACCAGCGAAAAGCTCTTGCACGTCCCTCTTGCAAGTGCTCTTGCAAAGTCTTGCATTTCCACACTTGCATTTCACTAAGTGTGGAAATATTTATGACCTTCACTTCCCTATGCCAAACCATTAATTTGGTGCTTAAAATTGAGTTCTCTAAGCTTAGTAACCCATCCCTGTGAAAGTAGTCAGTGACCAGTGGCCCGGCTTTTATTTCAGTCCAGGAGTTTTCTCACTGTTGTCCTTCACATTATCTCCCTGGTACCACTCGGAGTAAGGGTAAGGGAGTTGAGCTGGCTGTGGGGGTTCCTGGCTGCCCAGCCGCAGCGAACCCTCCCCACCTTAATTCCCGTTTCAGCAAAGGACCGCTGAGTGGTCATACTCTGGGGAGCAGTGCTCCTCCTGGCTGGGGTGCTCCCTTGGGCATTCACCATTGTCACTGTGTCACCATGGTTGCTTCGCTGGATGCATGAGGGCCATGAAGAAGGTCATGGTCTCTCAGAAGGGGGAGCACAGCTCATGGGGGTTGAAATCCCATGACCAGGGGTTCAACCCTACCTAGTGAGAGGCCAGGGGCTTTGCAGGGCCCTGCGCAGGGCCAGCTCTTGGCACTGGGGTGGGCTGGCCATGGCCCTGCTGCATTGAGCTGGCCCAGCTGGGCTGGCTGCTGCCTGGTGCTCGGGTGAAGGTCACCTCCTGGGGTTTAGCTCAGCTCAGGGAGGGCCACCTCATCCCCGCTGTCCCTGCATCACAAACGTTGCCATGGCTGAGTGCTGCTGTCACCACAACTGGTGAGGGATGACAGCCCCGAGTCCATGCACATCACATTTGGGGGCGGTTTATGTAAGTGGGGCTGAGCAAGGCTGGCTGCCATTTTGCCGCGAGCTGACGAGCGAAGAGGGACAAGCTTGAGCAGGGCAGGTGGAGCAAGGGGACTGTGAGTGCGGTCCAGCTGATCCTCCTCAAGCCAGCCAAGTTTGGCTCTCTGTGGCACGTCACAGGCATGGCTGATGCCTGGGGAATGAGCTTCTTCCCCAGCCCAGAAGCCTTCTTGGTCTTCTACTCCTTCCTGTGGCTGATGTTGCTGGTGGTTGCCTGCTACTTCTTGATGCCCAGGGCCAAGCCGCAGGTAGGAGTCAGGGCTGGTGCTGAGGCAGGCCCTGCCTGGGAGGGGAGGCCGTGTCCCAGCCGGGCCTGGCCAGCCTGGGCCAGGAGGCTTGGGGCAGGCACGGGCCTGGCCCTGGCCATGCCTTGGGTTTGTGGGTGCTGCTGAAGCTACTGGGGACTCCCTCTCACCCGCTGCTTTCTGTGCACTTTTGTAGTGGGTTTACGTGGCAAGGTTTTGCTTAAGGGGGGGCATAAGGTTGGCTTCTGTGAGAAGAGTTTAGAAGCTTCTCCATGTTAGACAAGGGGACCTTGCTGGCCTGAGCCGAGCCAATGAGCAATGTTATTTTTGCCTCTGAGAGAGCAAATGGAAGAAATGGGGGAAAAAATGCAGCTGAGAGAGAAAGGAGTGAGAAACAGCTTTTCAGTGAGGTTGGTGACCACAGCAAACCCCACAATGTCTATTAAGTCTGATCTACTTTTCATTAAAATCAGTGACACTGAGATTCACAAACATGTCCCTAAGTTGGGAGAAATGAGCACTTTCAGAGAGTTATTCACCAATAAGTGAGTCATACTCTGAAAAAACTCTTTTTTTTTTTTTTTTTTTTCATTGTTTCATGAAGGAACAAGCTCCATAATATAGATTAGACTGTTGATTTTAGGTGTTAAAATTCAGTGAGATTAGTCTTGGAGACCTTGTCTGGCAATGAAATCTAAAACGAAACTAATGGGTATTCTTCAGACTTACGAAGGCCAACCTGTTGATCTCCATTTTCAAAGCTAGGTTTCTATTTAACATCTTTGCTGGATAAGGCACAGTGGTCTGTAAACCTTTTATAGTTTGTTAGAGAATGGCACAGGATTTTCAGCTCCCACTTTTTTTTTTTTTTTTTTTTTTTTTTTTTTTTTCCTGTGGGTATGGTGATCTTTGGTAGTTTCTCCCTTCCCTTGTTGCTGAGAAATGCAATATGTAAATATCCAAAAATTCATTTGCAAACAGTAAACAGTTTTTCTACCCCTCATGATGGTATAAGAAATGCTTTAAAAAAAAGAAACCGTGAATAAGTAGTAAAATTGTGATATTTTAATGTTTCTGTAGAGTTGTGGGGCCTGAATTATTATAGTCACATCATAGCTTGAATGTTCTGAAAAACACTCTCAAAATAAATGCATATTCTCATAATACAATCTATTAGTGAACTTTAAAGTGAACTTTAATTGCTGAACTATTTGTCAAGGAAAAAAATAACTAAATGTCAGAAACATTCCCAATTTTTGTATAGGACTCCAAGAAAATATCTTTCCAATATTCTTTGTACCAACATTGAGTAGGGTTTCACAGAAAATATAAAGGTTTGTGTGAACTTGCTGTTAGAGGCTGTGAACTACCTTCCAGCTCCTTCAGTATCGGTTAGAAAATAAATAACTCTAGATGAAAGATTAGAACAGTATGTTGATGTCTTATTATTTCAAATATCACAGCAGACTTTCTAGCTATGTGAGAAAAAATAAATTATCTGAACTGTGTATGAATATGTCGACCATCTACTTCAAATTCTGCTATGTAAATCAGCCACATGATTGGATTTCTTTAGGTTTAACTTTGTTACCTCAAAATTTGTGTATTTAGCATACATTTATGTATCTATCTACCTTTGTGCATATGCAGGATGTATAATTTCTATTAAGACTGGCATATCATAAAATTTCAGAAAGAGTACTATTACTTGCATCTGTGGAGTCACAAACAATTTTTCCAATTCTTGACTGACATCTTAGTGAAGAACCATCTCCTAATATCCACTCTGAACTTCTCCTGATGCAGCTTGAAACCATTTCCTAGCATCCTATCACTGGCCACTAGAGAGAAGAGATCTGCACCTCCCTTTCTGCTCCTTGTCATGAGGGAGTTGTATACAGTAATGAGGTCATCTCTCAGTCTCTATCTGAGCTGAACAAAGTCTTCTCAGCTGCTCCTCATATGTCATGCCCTCTAGTCGTTTCACCATCTTTGTTGCTCTCTTTTGAACACATTGTAATATTTTTATATCCTTCTTACATTGTGGAGCCCAAAACTTCACACAGTACTCAAGGGGAGGCTGTGCTAGTGCTGAGAATAGTAGGACAATGACTTCTTTTGACAATTTAGATAGAATGTTTAATGCACCCCATGATGCTGTTGTCCCTTTTTGTCATTAGGGCACATCTTTGTCTCATACAGAGCTTGCCATCAACCAAATCCCCCAGATCCTTCTGTGTACGGCTACATTCCAGCCACTTGTCCCTCAGCCTATATGTACATCCAGCATTACACTGTCCCAGGTACATAATCTGGCTTTTGCTGTTTTTAATTTTCATGTGGTTGGTAATTGTCCTGAGCTCAAATCCATCAAGATTTTTCTGCAAGGTCTCTCTATCCTCAAGGGAATCAATAGCTGCTCCTAATTTAGTATTGTCTGCAAACTTACTTAGTGTGTACTCAACACTTGTGTCCAGGTCATTGTAAAAAACACCAAAGAAAACTGACCCTAAAATTGAGCTCTGGGGAGCTAGCAGCTAGCAGCCAGCCTGATGTTACCCCATTTGTTACAACTCTTTGGGTCCAACCCTTTAGCCAATTGTTCACCCCCAGTATTGTGTACAGGTCTACCTGCAGGCTGGACAGCTTGGCCAGGATACCGTGAAAGGCAGTATCAAAAGCTTTACTGAAATCCAAAGAAACCACATCCATTGTCTTCTCTTTGTCCACTATAACTTTGAAATAAAAAAATAATAAGTTAGTAAAGTATGACTTTCCCTTTATGAACTCATGTTGGTCTTGATCAATGACTGTATCATCTTTTTTCAGTATCTCACAGAATAATCTCCATAATTTTCCCAGGCACTGAAGTGAGACTAGGGTGGTATTTCCTTCCCTTCCTGAAAATTGGATAACATTTAGAATCGTAGAATGGTCTGAGTTGGAAGAGTCACAGGATCACAGAACTTTAGGGGTTGGAAGGGACCTCGAAAGATCATCGTGTCCAAACCTCCTGCCAAAGCAGGTTTCTCAGAGCAGGCTGCCCAGGTAGGCGTCCAGACAAGCCTTGAATATCTCCAGAGAAGGAGACTCTACAACCTCCCTAGGCAGCTTGTTCCAATGCTCTGTCACCCTCACCGTGAAGTTCGTTCGCATGTCAGAGAGGAACTTCCTGTGTTCTAATTTGCAGCCATTGCCCCTTGTCCTATCCCCACAAACAACTGAGAATAGGTTGGCTACATCCTTCTGTCCCCCACCCCTCAGATATTTATATACACTGAGGAGATCCCCGTTCAGTCTTCTCTTCTCCAGGCTGAACAGACCCAGGTCTCTCAGTCTTTCCTCATAAGGAAGATGCTCCAGGCCCTGTATCATCTTTGTGGCCCTCTGCTGGACTCTTTCCAGGAGATCCCTGTCTTTCTTGTACCGGGGATCCCAGAACTGGACACAGTACTCCAGGTGAGGCCTGACCAGGGCAGAGTAGGGGCGGAGGATCACTTCCCTTGAGCTGCTGGCCATGCTCCTTTTAATGCACGCCAGGATCCCGTTAGCCCTCTTTGCCACAAGGTCACACTTCTGGCTCATGGTCAACCTGTAGTCCACCAGTACCCCCAGGTCCTTCTCCTCAGAGCTCCTCTCCAGTAGGTCGTCCCCCAGCCTGTACTGATACTTTGGGTTGTTCCTTCCCAGGTGCAGGACTCTACACTTGCTCTTATTGAATCTCATTTGGTTTCTTCCTGCCCATCTCTCCAGGCGGTCCAGGTCTCGCTGAATGGCAGCACAGCCTTCTGGCGCATCAGCCACTCCTCCCAGCTTTGTGTCATTGGCGTACTTGCTGAGGGCAGACACTATTCCCTCATCAAGGTCGTCGATGAAGATGTTGAACAAGACCGGACCCAACACCAAGCCCTGGGGAACACCGCTAGTCACAGGCCTCCAGCCAGACTCTGCTCCTCCGATCACCACTCTCTGAGCTTGGCCAGTCAGACAGTTCTCAACCCACCTTGCCGTCCACTCATCTATCCCACACTTTCTCAGCTTTGCTAGTAGGATGTCATGGGACACAGTATGGAAAGTCTTACTAAAGTCAAGGTAGATGGCATCCACCGCTCTCCCACCATCTACCCAGCTGGTGATGCCATCATAGAAGGCAACGAGGTTGGTCGAGCACAACTTCCCCTTGGTGAATCCATGCTGACTACTCCTCATAACCTTCTTCTCTTCCAATTGCTTGGAGACAGCATCCAGAACAAGCTGCTCCAATACCTTTCCAGGGACAGAGGTAAGACTGACTGGCCTGTAGTTTCCCAGATCCTCCTTCCTGCCCTTCTTGAAGACCGGAGTGACATTGGCTATCCTCCAGTCTTCAGGCACCTCACCTGTTCTCCAGGACCTTTCAAAGATGATAGAGAGTGGTTCGGCGATCACATCTGCCAGCTCCCTTAGCACACGTGGATGCATCCCATCGGGACCCATGGATTTGTGTGCATTGAGCCCACTCAGATGCTCCCGAACCACTCCCACATCCACCGGGGGGGAGCCCTCCATTTCCCAGACCCTTTGTCCTATTGCTAGGGGCAAGGAGTCCTGGAGGAGTGTCCTTGAAGCAAAGACTGAAGCAAAGAAAGCATTCAGTATCTTTGCCTTCTCAGAGTCTCCCGTGACCAGGACACCCCCCTTATTTAGCAAGGGACCCACATTATCCCTAGTCTTCCTCTTGCTGTTTTCATACTTGAAAAAACTCTTCTTATTATCCTTTATCTCTTTAGCAAACCTCATCTCTAGGTGGGCTTTAGCCTTCCTCGTCGCGTCCCTGCAGGCCCTGACAACACATCTATACTCCTCCCAAGAGGACAGGCCCTTTTTCCACATTTCATAGACCATCCTCTTCCTATTGATCTTACTGATGAGCTCCTTGCTCATCCATGTGGATTTCCTGCCCCCCTTCCCTGATTTCCTATTCCTCGGGATGCACCGATCCTGAGCATGGAAGAAGTCCATAAAGATCATTTATTTCTAACTCCCCTTCCATGGGCAGGGACGCTCCCACTTAGACCAGGTTGCTCAAAGCCCCATCCAGCCTGGCCTTCCAGGGATGGGGAATTCTTCAGGGATGTCACCTTCTCTGGGCGACCTGTTCCAGTGCCTTATCACCCTCACAGTATAAAATTTCCTCCTAATATCCAATCTAAATCTACACTCTTTTAGTTTAAAAATATTATCCTATTCCCTATTACTACACTCCCTGAAGAATATTCCCAAGTCATTCTCCTCAGGGCTGCTCTCAATCCACTCATTACACAGAGTGTGTTTGCCCCAACCCAGTTGCTTGAACTAACAGTTGGCCTCATTGAACTTCATGAGGCTCACATATGTCCACCTCTCAAGCCTGTCAAAGTCCCCCTGGATGGCATCCCTTTCCTCCAGCGAGTCCACCAACTTGGTGTCATCTGCAAACTTGCTCAGGGTGCATTCAATCCCATTGTCCTTGTCTTAAGAAAGATGTTAATTAACACCTGTCTCAATACAGACTCCTAAGGGACACTACTTGTCAGCTGGCATCCACTTGACCATTGAGCCCTTGATCACAACTCTTTGAGTGCAGCTACCCACCCAATTCCTTATGCACTGAGTGGTCCATCCATCAGACCCATGCCTCTCCAATTTAAAAAGAAGAATGTTGTGTGGGACAGTTTCAAATGCTTTTCACAAGTCTGGGTAGATGACATTATTTGCAAGCTTGCAGCACCTGGGACCTCTCCATATTCCCATGATCATTGGGAATGCTATTTATAGCATAGAGGTTTCACAATAACATTTGTAAACTATCTCAGTACCCTGGGATGAATCCCATGGGGCCCCATAGATTTAAGTGATTCAGTTGCACCAGCAAGTCCTATATATGTCAGCTGGAAACTTATCACTTCCCCATCATGGGCTTTCAACCCAGGGCTCCAGTGGTTCCAGGTCCCATCATTAGTATTAAAGAGAGAGGTGAAATTAATGTTAAAGACATAAACAAATAATAAACGGCATTAACAGTACTGGGAATAGAAAGTTTCTTCACTTATTTTGTAAGCCCCAGCTCCAAATAAATGCCACACCATCTCCCAACTCATTCATACATGTGTTTGGAAATTAAAAGGAGATGAGCTCTGCACCAGAAGGTTGGTAAGAATGACCTTACTAGCTACAAGCACTTTCTTACAGTACATAACAGACAAGGTAAACTGTGGAAATATTTAACCATTTTAATCCGTATATTATAAAATCATAAGAAACCCTTTCCATGAGAAATAATTTCATTGTGTTAAGGGGTTGCTTAGCTCTTAGGCAGTGCTTCATAAAAGGTTAAACATAAGGGGTTCTAAAGTTTGTGTGAAAATCTTTAACAGTCAGGTGAACACCTAATTTCCTCTTTTGTTTGCATAAAGTCTGCTGTGAAGTGGTAAAAGCATTATCTCGGTGCTCACATCACAAAGATGAAGCTTGGCTTGTGTCATATGGTATAGATGAAAAATAGTTCTGACATTTCTACCTAAGACCACCAATTTAGAAACCCATACAGCAAGTGCTGAATCATTTCTCATAAGAGGAGATGGTGTAATACTTACCATTTCCTCCAGTTTCTTCCATCAAAACAGTCTTTTCTGACAATATTCCCTAGAACTTGAGCCAGTAACCCTAACCTGTTTTAAACCTTTCTTCCTGTTGCACTCAGTAAGATGTCAACTGGGTAAAATGTCAACTGGGTAAACTGGGTATCAAATTGCCTTAATGTCTTTTTTTTTTTTTTTTCCCCATGGTTTCATGACACACAGAGGATGATTTGATTTAAAGTTAAGACACCCATATATGGATGTCAGCAAGTAGGTATCTACAAGCATGCTAGTATCTGAGATCCCATTAGAGCTGGGGAGAGCTAAAGCTCAACTGGTTTGCTTACAAATAAATCTGTAATGCAATTTAGAACACCCTAAGCTTTCTTAAGACAACCAGATGGGGCTGGAAGGTGTGACACAAGCCCTTTGGAGATCTGAACTCTCTTTTAGCAGCAGCTGGAGGCTTAGCAGGACACTAAAGCAAATCACTAGGCACTGAAAGCCTATCTGTAGGAAACTGAACTTTAGCCCTTGTGGTTGGGATGTTCACAAATCTAACATACAGATATATATATATATATATTTGTCACCTTTCACATGGTTCAGGTGGAGGTACCAATGAAGGAACTGATCCATCAAGGAGTAGTAGCCCAGGTGCTGAAAACAATTAACTAGGACCTCTGTTTATGGTCCAAAGTTTACAAAGATTGAGAAAATGACTTTCCCTAACCTTGCAATGCTTTGGATCAGGCCATCTGTGCATGAAATAGCTTCAGGCATCATGCCTATCTTGACTTTAATGTTCACATCCAGTTTAACGGAACTGCTTGAACAACACAAATTTGATGCTAAAATGCAGATTTTAAATCAACTTTTATTCATTACATTATTTTATGCATATGATCCACTTATAGACTTCATTAAGGAAGCTGAGTTAGTGAGGCAGAGTTTTTATAAGCTTTGTATCTTTCAAATCTTATAAAAATAAGTTTAAGTAGCTTACGTATTCCTAAATAAACTATAACAGTAGTATAGCACAGTTCAATTAATTTAGCATAGTAAAAAAAGTTTCCTTGCTGTTTTTCAAAATGTTAGAGATTTGCCGGATATATCATTACTACCAAGTTGGTACTGACTTTTGGAGGCTATAAAACAAATAAAGTCATTAAAAATAATTTGAACAAAAGGGGTAACTTGATATCATAATACCATCCACATTTGGTTAAAATGACTTATTTTAAAGCTCTCTTTCATCTTACTAAACAGATTTTCAAAGTTAAAAAAATGTGATTAATAAATTATCCTCCATAAATCTTATGATAACTATGATAGTCTTTGGAGAATTATGCAGTCACATCTGGAAAAAGTATTTTACTGCCTGTAAAACAGCATGCCATGAATTTTACTAGTTCATATTAGTAAGTAAAATATGGTATATATTTTTTGCATTCATCAGCGCGAGTGCAAAACACATAATTTTCTTCTCTCCTAAACTCTTAGATTTATTTTAAAAGATTGTTGTATAGTTTGTAAGGAGTTTGCTTTCTTTTATACACATAGAGATATTTCTTCCTTATATTAACTATAATTTACAAGATGAACTGGAGAATACCTTAGCATCAGAACAGAAGTAAATAATCAGCAAGAGTAATAGGGTTCATTTGTTATTATTATTGCATCAAGGCTAAAATGAACAAGCCACTGAATAAATGCCAGAGCACTAATCAAGAGAGAAAGGAAAGAAGTTCATTTTCTGCTATGTAATCCAACAATAGGTATTACATTATTCTTTTCCATTAATGACATTTTAAAATATATAGATTAGAGTTGTAAGTCATTCAAGATGAGTGGCTGTAATATTTCTGGAATTAAAAACTTGATTAAACTTAAGTATTTCTTAAATAAAATGAACAATGTTCTTGTAGAGCCAAGTATGTCCCAGGGAAATATAAAACCCTTTTTATTTCCAAGCAGATGTTTGCAATAAGAAATAGATGGTGAGTAGAAGGGAAGAACACCGTTAAGCTAAGGTAACCTCTAAAAATTTTTATATAGTATTGCAATCATAAGCTCCATCAGTGATAAACATCACAATAGTAATTGTAATGTACCTGGTTTTATTTATGATTAGATCCTTGAATATGCTTTACCTCAAGCAATATAATTCACCTAATGACTGTAGAAAAGACATATTTTAATATAAATAAAAGAAACATACGGTTTTTAACCTTAAAAGGCACTTTCTGTAAAGGTAATTTGTGATAAATTAGGAGAGTACATCTATAAACATCTTTAAACATCTTTAGAAAACAAATAATTAAAAATCCAAGATAAATCAGGCACAATCAGCATCAGTTTATGAAAGGCAGGTCCTACTTGACAAACCTTATCTCCTATGATAAGATGATACCTTTAGCAGATGTAGGAAGGGCTGTGGATGTTTCTTATTCGTATGTTAACACAGTGTTTGATACTGTCTCCCACAATATTCATCTTGGAGAAACTGACTGCTTATGTCTTGGATGGATGTACTGCTAGCTGGGTGAAAAACTGGCTGGATGGCGAGGTGCATACACTCATTGTGAATGGAGTTAAATCTGGTTGGTGACAGGTCACGAGTGGTGTTCTGCAAGGCTCAGTATTGAAGCCAGTTTGACATTTTTATTAATGATCTTAATGAGGGGATCGAGTGTACCGCTAGTAAGTTTGCAGACGATGCTGGCATGGGCAGGAGTATTGATCTGCTTGAGGGTAGAAAGGCTCTGTAGAGGGGTCTGGATAGGCTAGATCAGTGGGCCAAGTGCAATTGTGTGTCATTCAACAAGACTAAATGCCAGATTCAGCACTTGGGTTATAACAACCCCGTGTGGTGGTACAGGCTTGAGAAAGAGTGGCTGGAAAGTTGTCCAGCAGAAAAGGACCTCTAGTTGCTGGTTGACAGACAGCTGAACATGAGCTGTCTTGTATCAGAAATAGCACAGCCAGCAGGACTAGGGAAGTGATTGCCCCTCCATGCTCAGCATTGGTGAGACTGCCAATGGAACACTGTGGTCAGTTTTGGGCTCCTCACTACAAGAAAGACATTGAGTTGCTGGAACATGTTCAGAGAAGAGCAACAAAGCTGGTGAAAGGACTAGAAAACAAGACATATGGAGAGTGGCTGAGGGAACAGGGTTTTCTTAGCCCTGAGTAAAGAAGGCTGAGGAGAGACCTCATTTTTCTCCTTAAGTACGTGAAAGGATGTTGTAATGAGGTAGACATATGTCTCTTTCTCAGGTGACAAGTGATAGGGCATGAGGAAACAGCCTCAAGTTGCTCCATGAGAGGATTAGATTAGATATCAAGAAGATTTTCTTCGCAGAGAAAATCTGTTGGGCACAGTAACAGCTTCCTCAGGGAAGTGATGGAATAACCATCATTTGAGGTATTTAAGAGATGTGTAGATGTAGTGCTTAGGGATGTGGTTTAATGGTGGCTTGGTAGTTTTAGGACTTGGTGATCTCAAGGGTGTTTTCCAATCTAAGTGATTCTATGATTCTAGTTGCTTACTAGGAAAACATATGAGGATTTTATTAGCGATGGAAACTGAGACATGACCTTGCTCTAAAAAGTAATCTAGTAATACAATGAGTGGATTTTCAATAATGATTTAATACACTGGATGAGTTCTTAGGTACAAATTTATTTGTCAATTACTACCTGCTGATACACGCTTAAATGCACACCAGGAACACTTGAAATAGTTTTCTTCCTGGTGTAGCTGAGTTTGAAGTCATCCCTAGGGAAAGCATTGTGCATCCACAGTGGGGAGCATTGACTTGTAATGTAGCTGTCTGTAGCTGTCTAATGTAGCTGTCTTCAGCAGTTAGCTCTCTAAGCAGGCATATCTTGTGGCTGGTACCAGTAGCTGGCATGAACTCGTTACCAATATAGACATGGTATGTGCACTTCATCCCAGATACGTAATAAATAACAGTAAAACAAGCCCTGGTTCTTCTGTGTCTACAGCTTAATATGAAGTAGTACAAATTTGAGGTCAGTGTATGAATTCATCCAAGTAACTACCTGGACTTACTGAGGAAGGCTTATGGAAAATGGCCTTCTGAATAATCCTATCATTATTTTATTCTGAGGGTGAATATCCTCTTTTATTTGCCTAAACAACTCTTGCAAATTTTAGCTCAAAAATATTGACTTCTTTCCAAAACTGTTATGTGAGGTATGACAGACATTTCATATTTTGTTATTTTTTAGTATAAAAGAACAATGTCTATGAGATATTTGAGAAAAACCTTTTTCCATTTGCTGCTGATTTATTTATTTATTTATTTTTTACCGGATGTGAATTGTCTGTAAGTGAACTTTGAAATATTTCAAAAAATATTTTCTTACACATTCTTTAACTCCAGTTGTGTGGTGCTTTTTTCAAATTGAAGTAAATTTGCTTTGTCCTTTCCTTGATTTATCTATGTTTGAGCGAAGCAACAAATGATTTAATGTATACATACATTGTTCTGCTTTATGCAGGAAGTCTTGCAGCAAAGTAAAAGCACACCTAATTGAGTCTGGTAGAAGCGATGATTCCCTCAGATTCAGAGTAACGTCTGTTCTTGACATTGACCACTACATCTTTGAAATATAGAACAATTATAAAAGGAATATATCACAGAATCACAGAATTTCTAGGTTGGAAGAGACCTCAAGATCATCGAGTCCAACCTCTGACCTAACACTAACAAGTGTTAGGTCACTAAACCGTATCACTAAACTCTAAATCTAAACTTCTTTTAAAGACCTCCAGGGATGGTGACTCAACCACTTCCCTGGGCAGCCCGTTCCAATGCCTCACAACCCTCTCACTAAAGAAGTTCTTCCTAATATCCAACCTAAAACACCTCTGGTGCAACTTTAGCCTGTTCCCCCTCGTCCTGTCACCAGGCACGTAGGAGAACAGACCAACCCCCACATCGCTACAACCTCCTTTAAGGTATCTGTAGAGAGCGATAAGGTCACCTCTGAGCCTCCTCTTCTCCAGGCTGAAGAAGCCCAGCTCCCTCAGCTGCTCCTCATAAGACTTGTTCTCCAGGCCCCTCACCAGCTTTGTCGCCCTTCTCTGTACTCTCTTGAGCACCTCGATGTCCTTCTTGTAGCGAGGGGCCCAAAACTGAACACAGTACTCAAGGTGCGGCCTCACCAGAGCCGAGTACAGGGGGACAATCACTTCCCTAGCTCTGCTGGTCACACTGCTTCTTATGCAAGCCAGGATGCTGTTGGCCTTCTTGGCCACCTGAATATGTTTTCTCAAATTATCTAATTGTTTGTCTATTCCTAGTAAATATATTAGCAGATTAGACATAATTCAGTAAGAGAATTTTCTTTCAGTAACATATTTTTCCTTTATAATTACAAAGAAACTGTCTTCTAATTGTAATTTATAAATTTATCCCAGGCAACTCTGACAACCATTAGCAATAGCTTAGGTTCCTCTCATAATAATTCTTTGAACAACTAGTTAGGTGCCTAACTTTGAAGTAACCACTATAGGTTAGATTTGTTGTCTGTCAGAACGTATTTGTGATTTGTATTTGCAAGATGCTTTTATATAAATAAAAGGAAATAATCGCCCTCAGAATGAATTCATGATAGGATTACTCAGAAGGCCATATTCTGTAAGTAAGACAGAAGTCTGCTTCCAGAGGGCAAGTCACAAAAGGTGTTCTCCAAGGCTGAGTTCTAGGTCTGGTTCTGTTTGACATTTTTAGCAGTGATCTGGTTGCAGGAGAATCGTTAGCAAGTTTTTGCTAAGTTTTGCTGTTGATACTAAACTGGGTTGACTCTCCAGAGGGATGAGAGTGATCTAGATGGATTAAAGCACTGGGAAATCATCAAGGGCATGAAATTCAAGAAAGGTAAATGCCAGGTTCTACACCTGGGATAGAGTAATGCTGAATACAGGTACAGACTGGGAGATGAGTGGCTTGAGAGCAGCTCAGCAGAAAGGGATCTGGGGGTTCTGTTTGACAGGATGCTCAACAGTCAGCAGTGTGCCTGTCAGCCAAGAAGGCAAAGCACATTTTGGGGTACATTAAACACAGAATAGCCAGCCTGTCAAAACAGGTGACTCTCTTAATATGTTTAGTATTGGTGCAGCCTCACCTTGAGCATTCTGTGCAGTTCTGGGCTCCACAATATGAAAAAGATGTTATGACACTTGATTGCACCAGAGGAGGGCAACAAAATTGGTAAGAAGGCTGGAAGGCTTGTCCTATAAAGAGAGGATGAGGACACTTGGTTTATCTAGTTTGGAGAAAAGAAGGCTAAGAGGTAACCTCATTACTCTTTACAACTTCCTGAGGAAGCAAAATGGGGTGGGAGGTATCTGTCTCTTCTCCTTTGTAACCAATGGCAGGATGTGAGGGAACAGCACAAAGCTACACCAGTTCAGGTTCAAACTAGATGTTTTTGACCACAAGCCCATTATTCTGCTATGGTCTTGTGGTCAAAAACTGGAACTTCATATTTGGTTTGGAAAAACTTGTCTGAATGGTAGGAGTGTGAAGAAGGGGCTATCAACTCACTGATTTCAAGAGGTCATGAGGATGAAAATGTTTTCTCTTTTACAACTTATTCAAGGGAGAAACAAACGGTGTCTTCAGGGGTCTTGCTGGCCAAAGGTACTTCTGAAACAGAATAAACTTAATGGATGCCTGGTAACTCTGGGAGGGCTATTGCTAGTGAGGACACTTACACAAGCGAGCCACAGAGCAGAAATACAGAGCTAGCTGGGAAAACCTGTGTTGTGGTTTAACCTGGCCAGCAGGTAGGCACCATACAGCCATTCGCTCACGCTCCCCTCTCCCTCTCTGGGACGGGGGACAGAATCAGAAAAAATGAAAGCCTATGGGTTGAGATAAAGACAGTTTATTAGGACATAAAATAAAGGAAAACAATATTAATAATGATAATAGTACTACTACTAATAATGTGTACAAGACAAGTGATGCACAATGCAATTGCTCACCATCCGCTGACCAATGCCCAGCCTGTCCCCGGCCCCCAAACCTAGCTAGGCACCCCTATATATTGTTTAGAATGATGTCAGATGGTATGGAATACCCCTTTGGTCAGTTTGGGTCAGCTGTCCTGGCTTTGTCTCCTCCCAACTGCTGCTGAACCCCCAGCGTGCCCACTGGCAGGACAGAGCACGAAGATGAAAAGTCCTTGACTTAGTGTAAGCACTGCTCTGCAACAATTACATCACTGTGATAGCAACATTATTCTCATCCTAAATCCCAAACACAGCTCCATACCAGCTACTAGGAGGAAAATTAACTCTATCCTAGCTAGAATCAGGACAACCTCTCCTAGAGTACACTAATACCGGAATGCACGTGTGTTCTGTTTCCTGTGTACAGTCATGATGCTTGTGTTACTGGTTTTACTGGCTGGCAGTAAAACCAGTGTTACTGAACTGCAATTAGCAGCACACCTCTGCTTTCAACTTGATGTCTCAGAGCCTATTCTTCAGCTTAAAGACAACTGGCATGGTCCAACAATGTGCACAACATAAACTCCTTTACTTTCCAAAACATTTCAGATCCATCCAATTTGAATGCGACCCTTGTCCCAAACTAACTACTGCACTGTGTTAAGGTTGGTTGGTCTTGGTAAAAAGGTCACCAGCAGCAAATGTAGCATTTTAAACAGCACTGATAGAGGAGTTCCAGGTCTCAGCAATGTTCCCTGGGAATGTGTAACATCCTAGTACAAAACAGGCAAACATCATGGGTTAATAAGGTTTGACAATTAAGACTGCAACTCTATCTCTTCAAAAGCATCTGTACAAATTCAGAGCACAATATTCTGGAAGACTGAAAGAAAAGGAGTTTGCTTATTTTTTCATCACCTCTTCCTGAAGATGATAATGGACAATCCTCCACTGTAAATTACAGGGTCAAACTGTAATTAAGGCAGTACACCTTTATCTCAAGTTATAGAAGTGGTCTTAATTTCGCTGTAGTTTTTATTCTCCATCTGTGAACGGTGACAGGAGTCCTTCACCTCAGACGTTTATTGTAAGTGTATGCATGTAACAGCCCATCTCATAATCAAGTGTTAAGTTTTGCATTAGAACCAAGTCTTGAACAGAAATACCGTGAGGTACCAGCACATTAGATAAACATGGATTCATATAAATGTCTCTTGTTTGAAGAGCCTCTGTTAATTTGGATAGAATTCTTTATGTCTAGGAAGAATTATAGGAATTAAGTCTTCTGTTTGGTTCTTTTAAACAATGCCATTTATCATCTCCATGGCCTGCTTCTTTGGCTGAAATTAAGATTTCACGTATTTCTTGTGAAAGATACATTGGAATTTTCCTCCATTTTATGTGTATTTTAAAATGTTTCACCATATTCCTAGGTTGCAAGGAGTTCTGATCTAAATACATTAGATAAAATATTGTTTGGTTTTCACCATATTTTAACCATAAAAATAGGCTTTACAGAGGCTGGAGACATGACACTAAAAATATCGATGATACTGATCCTCTGATTATTCTAAAACGTTTTCCCATGTTTAACTTTCTGATCTCTTTACACAGAAATTCACAACATATCTCTGGGCTTGTAAAACTCCTGGAACTCAAGAGACAGTTAGTGTCATTGTTTTGATGATGTGTGAGACTTAAAACCTGACATTTTTCTAGGATAGCAAGATGGATAATTTGGTCTTTTTGTTCTCAATTTCCATGTTCTTATAAACACAAAAGTGATTTGTTTAAATGGTATTGTTACAAAATACACTGCAAGCTCTTTCAAAGTGTAATTTTTTTAGAGGATCCATGTTGGACAGTTGCTTTTGTCAGAAATACCTCTTTAATTCAGAGTTTAAAGAATCAAGAGCCATAAAGATGTAGTGTCCAAACCAGACCTGTAGCTGGTGGGAGAGTTACAGGTTAGCATACCTACATGGAATTCAAACATGCTAATTTGAGCAGAAAAATATGCTCACTTGCTATTTCACCTGGAAAACCAAGGAGGTAGGTCTAC
>NC_140125.1:110635767-110803267 GCF_964035555.1 Netta rufina | reverse complement strand
ACAGCAAACACATCTATTTCACCCTCAGGTTGAATTTAGTATCCTTGTATCAAAAATTGAATATCTCTGATTGGAATCTTTAGGTAAAATTAATAATTATTCATGTGAATAGGGCAATAACGAATACATCTATATTTTTTCTGACCAGATATTATTGGCAAATATTAAAGTGTCAATCCAGCCACCAGAGGGCATTCATATGGCCCCGTGAAAGTGATATGATTCTAATGAAGTTTCAATGGAAGAATTAATAACAATTATTAAATGAGGTCAGCAGATGTCAAACAAAAAACATTCACTACTTTCTGCCAAATTCTGCATATGTGGAAAATTAAAACAATGCCTCAGTGTTAAACAATCTTAAAACAAATTCTGAATCCTGTACTCAGGTTTTGCTTAGGAAATATTTTCTTGATTGCCAAATGCTGAAGTCCTTATGCTTATAACCACTACCCATTCTAGAAAACTTATATTGGTGTTCTTCTAAGTAAGGACTGACAGAATATTGACAAGCTACTTTATCATTCAACTTACTGAGACATTTTCATGTCTACAATAAGACAAATGGACTTTTAATTTTTGGCCCCAGACAATACATAATGATAGTTATAAGATGTTGACAGCACTCTCTCTCCTTTTCTTTTTCTTTCTTTCTTTCTTTCTTTCTTTCTTTCTTTCTTTCTTTCTTTCTTTCTTTCTTTCTTTCTTTCTTTCTTTCTTTCTTTCTTTCTTTCTTTCTTTTCCTTCCTTCCTTCCTTCCTTCCTTCCTTCCTTCCTTCCTTCCTTCCTTCCTTCCTTCCTTCCTTCCTTCCTTCCTTCCTTCTTCCCTTCTTCCCTTCTTCCCTTCTTCCCTTCTTAATAGAGAATGTGCAAATTTTTTTTCTTCATATCACTTAGCTAAAAAAAAAAAGTTTCTTACACTGTAAGTTCCATAACCTGTAGGTTTAACAGGCATGAAATGTCAACAAGCTTGTGTCCAGAATGCCATTTTTTTCCAAAATAATATTTGGAAATCTTCAAATATCTCAGTGTCATGAAATAAGAAAACTTTTGAGGACTGATGATTTCTTGTTGGATTGCCAAGTTTTTGAATAGTGGGCCATGAGACCTCTAGAAACTGTACTGTGCAAAGGACAATTGCTGTTAATATTCTCAAAAAACATCACCTCAAATGTGATTTTTGGACTATTATTTGATGATGATGAACTGTTAACCTAAAGGCAACACTTAAACCCATTGTATGGATATTGTTTAAGAACTGGCTATATGCTCTTTATTTTACAAATGAGTCCTAATCTTTGAGATATTTATTCATTTTCTTTTGGGAGTCAGTGCAAATCTGAACTGTGCTTTAAGGGGAAAAGTTTAACTTCAAGGCCATAGTGCACCAGAGGCAGAAAGGAGACTTAGGGATTTTAGAGAGTGCCAAGTAGCCCTCAGTGGTTAAACTAAAGGTAAAAAAGCTTTGCAAAAGGTTGCAAACAAACTTGAAGTCAGAGATAATGGATGAATAATTATCTTCAGTTCTGTATATGAAAAATTGTACATTACTAGAGAAATTCTTACTAGCAGCCAAGTCTGGTGATATGTCTTATAAGTAATTAGTTTAACTGATGTGGAATCACTATAACCCCAAGACTTCAGTAATTGTTTAAAGATTTAAGTTTCACAGTTGGTTTCATAAGCAAGAATAGTCAGCAGCCAGGTTTGTGGCAAAGTTGTGAAAGTTAACAGAACACTATGTCAGAACTTGCTTAAAAAAAATTAATAAAATAAATAAAAATTAAAATCATGGGACTGCTAGTGAAAACTTTTGAGCAGGATGCAAAATTTTACCTGTCACAGTTTAAATTGTGAAGAAACCCACAGTCTGTATAAGAGAGATACCTAAACTGAGACACAAATTTCTTCCTGTCTGAGTTTGTTTGTGCAGGCATTTTCCCAGTAAGCTTAGAAATAAGAACAGATGCTAACTGTGATATACTGAGAAAAAATAAATACATGATAGAAAGGAGTATTGAAGAGACACAAGTTTTTACATGACGTTGGACATGCTTGAAAGTACTGCACCTATAGACTCAGGAGGTTTTAATTTGATAACGTTGCAACAGTTTTTTCTAAAAGAATCATGGCTTTTTCCATTTAGTAAGACACAGAAGGTGCTCCTATTCCAGATAGCAACAT
This sequence comes from Netta rufina, assembly GCF_964035555.1. Classification (NCBI taxonomy): domain Eukaryota; kingdom Metazoa; phylum Chordata; class Aves; order Anseriformes; family Anatidae; genus Netta; species Netta rufina. The sequence goes on along the minus strand of NC_140125.1, from coordinate 110,801,083 downwards.
TAAGACCCAGATAAGTAATAATAACCCCAAAAGTGATTTTGGCAGTTATTTTTTCCCTCGAGGGAAAAAACAGGTCTACTGTAATAAACATCTCCCTGTACCAACAGATGTAAGCCCATTAATTAACTGAGCCTTAACTTGTCAGTTAACTGAGTTTATTCTAAAACCTTTCTTTTTGACTGCACAGACTCAACCGCTGACCTGAGCTCCAAGCTGTGGAACCTATTCCTGAGATCAGAGGAAGCTTTCTGGAGGTACAACAGACCTACTCCTTCCTTCCAATGAAATGGATGAAACTTTGAGGTTCAAACTGCCAAACATCATCTTTCTACAAGCTTAGGGTTGGGTGGGATCTGTCTGTAGTCAGCAGAAGGGACAGACATGGCTAGCTTCAGCTAAATATATGTTTTAAGCAGCTAAATGAAAGAAAATTGAGCCTTGTCTTACAACAAAGATTAGTGTCTGTGAACCATCAAAAAAAAAAAAATCTTATTTTTCCTGGAGCCTGAGAAGATAGGATATGAAATCTATTTTTCAATGTAAAGTGGTTTATATTAAAAAAAAAAAAAAAAAGAGAGAGGGAGGGTGAGAATAAGCTCTGTATCAAGAATATATGTAGTTATTTTGTATCTGAAATTAAATAAAACAAATACTGGAAGCTTCTTACAATGGTATTCACATTCCCTGCTAAGTTCTACAGGCCCTAAAACAGATGGTGAGGCATTTCACAGTCAGATATGCCACACATCAAGATGAGGAAAATGCTTTAATTTTCAACAGACAAAGCTGACGACAAAGAAATAAACTACTGTAACAGCTGCTTTATAGGTCTGATGTTCTGAAGAGTCAGAACTACAAGGTCTAACAAATTTAGGGTCATATCCTTACTGAAACATTTCATCTGAGGTAATGAATTGATTCAAAAGAGACAAAAGGAATCAGAATAAAAAAAAAAAGAAAAAGAAAAAAGAGAGAGAGAGGGGGAAAGAAAAGAGAAAGGAAATTAAAAACCTTGTCCTCAACCTTTTCACACTTTCAGAACCAAGCTGCAACCAAATATTTTCGAAGTCCTGGAACAAGTAGAGAGAGGGTTTTTATTTTGACAATTGTAACTGCCATCAAGGTCTGAAACTGTAACACCACAAAAATGATGTTTCTGGCGAGCACCTGAAAGGTGAGTGCCAGAAATCTCACACAAAATGCTGGTTTTCAGATGATTGCCAGTTCAAACTGGAGATTTGATAGCTTCAAATAATTTCAATAAACATTCAGATTTTTAGATGATTTTCTGAACCAAGCTTGCACTCTGAACCTTTCAATTCAACTGCCTGAATAGAAAATCATATTTATAGATAATAGCACTATTTGGGGAATATATTACTCGATGAAAAATATTTAGTAGGCAACTTTTGAGACTTATCTACCAAACCTCTTAAACTCTTTTTTCTCCTTCTTACAACTTCAGTATTTTATAGAATGACAGGATCTGGGGAAACATTTTTTATATCTGAAATTTGTTTTCAGGAAGCTGGAAGTAAAAACAAAGACCTCACTGAGCTGTAAAAACACAATTAATTTATTTGTTAACCTTGCTGACAATTATTTTGCATGTCACCCACGGCCTGATATAGTAGAACATTTTATTTTCATTTTAGATTTACTCCAGTAATATTTTATTTTTTCCTTTCAGCTGATGGAAATCTCTGAAATGAAGAGCTCAGGTGGGTTTCTGGTGTGTAAAATAACATAAGTTTTCTGGACATTCAGAGCTTATGTTAAGCTACCAACCTCTATTACACCCCAACTTCAGATTTGTTTAAACAAGCTTCCACCTGCACAACAACCCCTTTTACTACCAGTGAAACATACTCTTCCCCAAGGAGCCCAGTATTATAAATCACCAAAGTACACATGCTGTTGCTGCCAGCATGAGAGGGGTCTGGCACGATGAATATGAGGAGTAATGAGGGATGTGGAATAGCCCACACACATAAGAAAGGAGAAACCAGAACTCATAGTGTAGAAAGCGGTGTATCAACAATTTGTAAACACAACGTATTAGATTTAGATATGGAGCTTTAATCTGTTAGCTGTGACCATGAGGGGAGCAACCAGTCTCAAACCAAATACAAACCATCAGATAACTCAGTATGCATGTGTACATACACCTGTGTATTATAAACTAGGAATAAATTATAACATCAGACTGCACTATGTGTTTTTCATAATAACAAGATAGTATCTTCAAATGCTTGTACAAAAACTCTAATGAATTGAGTAGGCTAGAATCTGAGACCCTGTCCTGCCCAAGCTGTACATTCTCAGTATTTCACCAAATTTGTTCAACTGAATATTTTCTCATCAAGGTTGCAGGAGCTGATTATGAACAAACAATGACACTCAGCCTCTCTATCCAGCTTCAGTTCCCATTGGTAACAGTAAATTGTTTTCTGTTGCAAGACACTGTACTGCCTGTAGTCTCCATTTACTCTAGATTCCTTCCCCTTTCTGAAGGAAACCGGTGGTCTTATGGCATCCTGGGGGTGGTCTGCAGACCTCCTCTTAGCTGCAGTTGCTCTGGTTCCTGTCTATGCTCCAACCAATTCATACCCAGCTCAATGCCACCCACAGTGCACAGTTGCATGTGAATATTAGAAGGTTTTCCTAAAGATGCCAGCTCTATCTTCCTTTGATGCACCACATTAGGTCCTAATGGGCCAAATTCTTCCCTTACACACATGCAACTCCTGCTGATTTCAACCAAAGCTGCAAATTCACAACACACAGCTTTATGCTAAGTGGAGAGTAACCACAGTTTCTGAAGCATCTCAGAATACATCTTCCTCCAGTCCAAGAAGTCATGTTCTTCAACACCTCAGCTGTACTAGTTGCTGGAATCTGTCCACAAAAGAGGTCCATATCTCTGTGTAAAGACATTTTTATGGGCACACTATTGCAAAACTTTAATTGCATTAATTAGTTCTCACTGCCTGTGGATTATTCTGTACTGTGTCTGTAAATTATCCATGTAGACGTGAGCCATTTCTAAATAAATTAGCTTACACAATTCTAGAAAATTAGCTAGAAAGGTAGCTGAAGATTCAGTGCAGGGTGCAAAACTCACAAAGAACATGGGTAAATGTCTTTGAAAGTCATGGAACTTACCCATACTTTGTTCTGTACTAAGATAATTGCACTCCTAGCAGTACAAAATGAGTTAGTTTGAAGATAACTCAGCTTCAATGAATGTTTATGAACTGCAGCAATAGTATAGACCTCAATATATGCATCCCTGAAAATAGCAATCATTAATCTCATGCAGTTATTTGCAGGACTGAATCTTAATTATATCATAGCTGTTCCGCTCCTTCACCCACCATATGTGCAGACCACAAAGCCAGGTTAACAGAGCATGACATGCATAAGTCTGTGGATTTTTGTTTAATTTTTTTAATAATGGACAGATATTTTGCTCTAGGATTACAGTGATGAGCTGGGTACAGTTCTGAAAGCAATCAGAAGCAGTTATTTACATTTATCCTTGAAAAATGCTACATATGTTGAACCCAAGGCAGTTTATAAATTACACAGGGTAGCAGGAATACTTCAGAATAATCCTTTCTTATATCTTTTCAAGATTTTTGAAAAATAAATAAATATGCAGCTGTCAGTACTGACCTGAAAGTTTCCCATGTTGTGTATACATGTTTTGTATTTTTTTGCCAAATTAATTGGCACAGGATTATCCCAACAGCAAAGGCTATATTGAATTTTATATAGCAGAGTCTCACAGAATTTGTACCCACATCACTCATTTTGTAGCAGCCTGCAATTAATTTGTTGCAGAAGGATAACAGATTATTCATCCATGAGTGGTAAATTTAATACAGACTGGAAAATCTGGTGGAAAAATTAGGATTGGACTATTGTTAGTTAACTCAGGCAGGAGTGTCTTGATAAGATAACATAAAGACAAAGCAAGATGAAATAAGACAAAACAGAGCAAGATAAGGTAAGACAAGAGAAGGTGCACAGTTAGATGGGGTTGGGTGCTTTGCGGGATCCCCTGTCACATCGTTGCTAGGGAAGTGGGGAGTTACCATCATTCAATTTTTCTTCATGTATTGCTGTCTTCAGAATATCTGTTCAGATAACTTATGCTCAAATGAAATATAGGCACTAGGAGTCCAGTACAGATGAGATGGTAGGACTGACTGCTCTGTAGCTCCTTCCTTCCCTGTCTTTTTTTCTCCTGTAACTTCACAAGTTTTCCCCTTTGCAGGGTCATGTAATGCTGCAGAGTTTGTGAAGTGTGCAACTTCCCCAGCATGCTGATTGCCTTGGCATTCATCCCTCAGAGTCATAAGGCCTAAAGCTGTGACTGTCCAACAGTCATTTTACTCTGCCATGTTTCCTGGCAAAATGGTGAGAGAGAAGTTCTGCCAAAACCATCAGTGAAACAAACTGACTTCATAGAGCTGGTTATTTTAGATTTTATTGAAATTAAGGACAGAAGAGACAAAATTGTTTCATCTGGACCTGCTGTTTATCCCAAGACATTAGATCTCTGTATCTCCAGTCCAAGCAGCTATTCCCTTAAGAATTGTTACATGAAATATGTAATCACAACTCTGTCTCTGGAGGGTCTTGCCTCAAACAGGTATTGGGGGGCTCAAAAAAGGACACAGTGTGCCAAGTAGAGTCTCACCAGTGCCAAATGGAAGGATATAGTGACTTGCTTAGATTCTCTAACAACATTCGCTCTCTATAGGTACCTCAAGGGAGGCTGTAGCGAGGTGGGGGTTGGTCTGTTCTCCCACGTGCCTGGTGACAGGACGAGGGGGAATGGGCTTAAGTTGAGCCAGGGGAGTTTTAGGTTAGATGTTAGGAAGAACTTCTTTACTGAAAGGGTTGTTAGGCATTGGAACAGGCTGCCCAGGGAAGTGGTGGAGTCACCATCCCCGGAAGTCTTCAAAAGACGTTTAGATGTAGAGCTTAGGGATATGGTTTAGTGGGGACTGCTAGTGTTAGGTCAGAGGCTGGACTCGATGATCTTGAGGTCTCTTCCAACCTAGAAATTCTGTGATTCTGTGATTCCTTCTAATGAAGCCAAGTATACATTTTGCATTGTTCATGATGAGAGTATACACCATGGACTCAGATTTGGTAGGGTTTCTACCTTCTCAGCAGGGCTACTATTCAAGCCAGTTCCCAGTTTGTGCTAAAGCATGGAGTTCCATCCCAGGTGCAGACTGCACTTCTCTTTATTGTATTTCATGAGATTTCTGTTGGCCTGGTCCTCAAGTGTATCAAGTTCCCTCTAAAAAGAAACTTTGTTATTCAGCTTGTCATTGACTTCTCCTAATTCATTGTAGTCCTCCAACTCACTGAAGGTATGTTCTGTCTTATTATCTTATTATGGAGTAGCAAGCATTATGACTATTCATAGCATAAAAGGTAAGGGATGGACAGAGGACTTCAGATCCGCAAATTCCCACACCAGAAAGATTCATAGCACAGTGTTCAGTCAGATATTCTGTTCTCTTTGCACACTGGCTGCAAGCCATCTCCCATCTTTTCTTACAGATAGGCCAATACAAGCAAATTGTTCCAATATTTAATCATTCTCACTGCTAGGAAATTCTATCTTGTTTAAGTTTGTTTAAGGAAATTCTTTCTGCCCTTTTCCAACTGTTTCAGAATTCAGTCTGAAACCTTACTTCAGTATAACATGAATTTGTATGAGAAAGCAAACTTATACATAGAATTTTAAGATTTTTCCCCCTCATTTTAAAAGTTCATATTACAAATTTTCTACTTCTCTAATGAAGGGTAAATGAATCTGTGAAAAGGTTACATGTATTTTCCCACTTTATTTATAATATTTGAAATTTTACATTTTAAAAATAATTTTACTCATTCCACTGTGAGATTACTTACACCATAAATAAAAAACTTATACCATCTTATAAAGTAAGAAACGGTTTTCCGAGTGTTTTATAGATCTGTATGTATTTCATACAACAATGACTATGCACAATGGAGTCACCTCCATCTGACATACACGAAGGATGGTGGATCTAAAATTTATGGATATATTTTCAATATTTGTGATCAATTAAGTTCCTAGCCTAGACTTCATGTACTGGTTCTCAGCAGCTCCTGCTTTCAGAGTTGAGAATAGGATGATGTTATTAATAAGAAATAATTCAATATTGCTGTCTTTTCACAGAAAGAAATCTAGTTGTAGTGAATTTAAAAATCATAGCAGGGGAATTTACCCACAGTATGGGTAAATTCATAAGCCTTCAATGACCTTCCTTGTGGACTTTGCACCCTGCACTGAATCTCCAACATACTAATTTAAGAAAGAGAAGTTATGACCTGTTTGGGTTAATGCTGTAGTATACTTAGTTTTTCTTTCTTCTAATATTTATTTTCCATGTATTTTCACTGCATCTGGAACTAATACTAATCTTTGATGAGAAAGTCAGAAAGGTGAGAAGGTAGAAACGGTAAAGCTCTGCAATGTTCCAGCTGCTATGTACTTATCTGGTAACACACAGCAGCCTTACATTAGTTAATCTATTTTTATGGCTGTCTTGTCTCACTGTGGTAATATAAAGCCACTGAAGCATATCAGTGAATCTGGTTCTATGAGTATGCTTTTGACCAGGTCTGACATTTAGTTTTATTTTTATAATTCAGGAAAAATGATTCCTTTGACGTCTGTGGAATAGTAGCTAGTATGTACATGAGGAAGATAGAGCATACTTCTGAGAAGAAAATGTTTGTATTTGTAGCATTAAAGTGTTATTTGAGATCTCTGCATGCAGTTCCTCATTATCACATTTTTGTGAAACCATCTGCATGGCATAATTTTCCTGATTGTGACCTGTAGATTGGTGGTGGAATATTTTTATGTCATCTTTTTTATGTCTCTTTTACTTGTGGTAAATATTGAGATAAAGTAAATTCATCCTGGCATGTCTTTGAAAAACAATCAGCACAACAGAAACCTAATTTGTGATGAATTTGTAAAATAAGGTTCAATTTCCTTAATTCATGCTTAATAATGCTTTAAACAAGACACAAAGAAAGTTCACATACACTCTGTCTTTTCCTGCTTACAGTGTTAAACAGTTTGACTAGATCTATTCATATTTCTTCTAATATGCTGGTAGCATATTCTATGACACTAGCCAAAAAGGGTGAACCTCTAATAGAATCCTGGAACTGCACAACACCTGGCTTTTTTTGCCAAAATATTTTCAAGGTGTTATACAGTGGTGAAAAGTAAATTTTGAAAATTGTTTTTCCCCCCACTGCTAAAGCTTGTCCATTCCCAACATAAACATTGCTCATGTCTCAGGAACTCTCTGCCTCACAGGCTATTTTATGAAGAAAAAAAGGAGGGAGGGAACACTACATAATTCCTCACAGTCCTCTGCCAGCACCTACCTCATAAGTAGAGTTAAGTCTGAGATGTATTGTTAAATGCTTATGCCATCCTTCTGAGTATTGTATCCAGTTTTGTCTCCCTTTGCATGTGCTTCCAGGGCCAATTGAATTGTTTCAACATCAATTAAAAAAAAAAAAAAAAGAAAAAAAAAAAAGGCAAGAGGGGAAAAAATAATCCCCCAAACTCTTTATTAATGTGGGAGGTCTCAGCTCCCCCAGAAGGCCTGTGAGATCTTAACCATGCTCATTTGGAGACAAATTTTGGCGGTTTGCCATCATTAAAGGATAATGTGGGATCCTAAGATGTGCACAACCTCTGACACTCTGTAGGTGTTTGAGAAGTGGTAGCTGATGGAAAACATAATGTGAGTTCAAGCTTATGTGTATTGTGGAATAACAGGATGATTTCTCTCTTATTTTCTCTTCAGGGGATTCCTGCATTGGTGTGCAAAAACGGAAAACTGCCTTCATCTCTCATCTGTTTGGAAAGTGCTTCTCTTGCTGGCCAGGAAACCAGGCAGGTGGGCAGATATTTCTTTCCAAAATTTCCAGTTGCACTATATTCAGCCAGGTATGAGGCTAACTTGTGTACATAACATTTCCATTCATTTGTCGTCACCCCCCTCTCAAGCTACTCATTTAAGAATCATATTTTTGATTGATTGCACCAGTCCTATTTGCCTAGTTCTCTCTCTTTTTTTAAATGCTCCACCTTGTTCCGTTGTTTATTCCCAAGCCACCTATGAACTGACTCACCTGTTGTATGCTGAGAAGTCAGATGATGAATACCAGTTCAGTAAAACTGTTCAGAAGAGGCAAATTATATGGCCATTATAAGCCAGTTGCATGAAAATCCTTGGGTAAACATCATGTAAGTCAATGAACAGAGCTCCAAGTTGGCACGTTTTCCTTTTAGGTAATGGATAACCCTGCATACAAATACTAGAGTGTTCCCTCTGAACTAATAATGAGGAGGAAGCAAAGATCATACTTGGATTTAGTACAGCCAAGTGTGAGGGCAAGAGTTTTATTAAAGGAGTTCAAACAAAAGGGCAGGCATGACCAAGATGTTATGCCTAAGGATTTAAATTTAGTTTCCTGTATAAGTATGCAATGTCTGCCAAGAGACAAATTGTTTCCAGGGTAACATATGAAAAGAGTGATCATATATCCCTTAGAGCAAGGCTGTTGAACAGTTGTATAGCAAGACGCCACCATGACTTTGTGCGTGCATCAAGTTTTACAGAGTAACTGTGCTAGGTGAGCTTATACTGGAAGGAATGTCATTCATGGTAGTCTTTATTTATTTTATTTTATTTTATTTTATTTTATTTTATTTTATTTTATTTTATTTTATTTTGTTTTGTTTGTTTTGTTTTCTGCTGTCTGCTCAGAGAAGGGCCACCAGCAAAGGATTTCCATCTAGAAGTCTATTACTCTAGACACTGCCAAGTAAAAATGCATATGACTATATGAGACCACTATAGCTTGAATTTTCAGGAGTGGCTGATGGAGTTAGGTACTCAGTTCTCACTGAATTGCAGTCGAGTTTGCATATTTTTCTTTTTTGAAATCCCAGACAAACAAGCCATTACACTGTGAAATGGGTAAAAGACTGATCATTTGGTGTATCTGATGTCTAATGGCTGAAATTGTGATTATGATAAAAGGAGTTCCTTATTGATGCACCCAGTCTACCTATTGTTGTATATAAATACTTCATTTCTTACATGATAATAAATATAATAAGCAATGCATTAGTTTTGAAAAATATGAACTTGTCGATATGAAGGGGACTCATAGCGGTCATGATGGTAACTAGTTTCATATCTAATATATTTACACTGCTCTAGGATGTTGAAAATATTGTACTGACATCTTCACAATCATTTTCTGAAAACAGATAAATAAATAATGAAAGAGCTTTAGCTCTTAATGTATATCCTGCTTTTTTCTGGGGTCAGGTTAGAAGTAGTTGAGAGATTGTCTGATCTTTTATCATTTTTTTCCCAATCAAAAGAAAAAAAAAAAAAAAAAGAATTTGAAGTCACTTTAGTTTGATTTGATTAGGGAGATTTCAATTTTTTTGGTAAACTACAAATTCACAAATATTTAATTTTGTGTAATGTTTTACTTGTGTCTTTATTCTTTCTTTAGTGAAGTTGAAACCACTTATAAGAACAAAACATCATTTTTAAATCAAAACCTTTTGTTCTGAAAATGTCAAAATGGAGTCTTTAGAGTTAAACAAAACATTTTTAGGAATCAACACCAATTTAAAAATATATTGGTTTATGAAATTTGCATTTTTACATTTTAATAGAAAAAAAAAAGATTATATTCTATTTTATTTTATTCTAGTTATAAATCTAGTTAGTTTTAGTTAGAAAAGGATACAAGATGAGTGAAAAAGCTAGACTATAAGAAAGCAGAGTGCCAGGGCATTGTACTTTTTCACAGTTGTCCTGGTGTAAATGCAAAGATATAAATTTTCAGGGTTGCATTTTTCTTGTTAATTCAGAATCATTTCTCTCTTGGGTGGCTGAGATGGAAGTGTGCAAATTTTAAATGTTAGCTCTCACTTTTATGCTTGATGGAGCATATTTATTTCTGCCTTCTAAGGTTGATTTAGGATTTATTGAGAGAAACTTTTGTTTTAGAACCAAGACTAAGAAGTGTGACTTCTTTCTACTTAAAGCTGAAATACCCAAGATCATGATCTCCTTCTGTAAATACTGAGATAACTTCTGCTCTTGAGAGCAAAAGTGTTTAAAGGATACAGTTGGCTTAAAAAATCTCTTTTCTCAAGCATTTGCTTGAGAGAGTGTGGTGTGGGGGAAGGAGGGTTTGATTGTTTGTAGTTTTACGTCAGGAAGTCTAGCAGAAGCCACTGCAACATCTCATAAAACATTGTGCAGCTGTGCACAGACCTCAGGGTGCACAGATGCGTATGTATTATATTTCCTTGGAAGGGGCACAAGCTGAACTTTTTGATTTTGACACCCGACAGCATCCAGCAAAGGTGAGGTCTGCTACTTGTGCTTTAGGTTTTAAAATTAAAACCGTGTGTTTTGTAGTGCTCACATGACATGTATAAATTTATAAATGAGGGCCATTAAGTGAGTGAGTTTACACATCATTTAAATGAAACAACACACCTAACCAGATGGGTGCCTAAAATAAGTAATTGTGTTCTGTTATTTCTATAACGATTGCCCTTCCTGGTATACCCTCACTTCTCTTCTACATCCATTTGATTTGTAGTCCTAGACTCTGGTATGTCCATCTCTTTGATTTGAGCTCCCAGACTGGAGGCCAGGACCCTTCTTCTCTGTTTTCTGTGAAGATCTTGATGTTATTATGTGCAACTGGAAGTGGATTTTTTCTCACCTAACTTTAGCGATCAAACATCTAGGCATTTAGCCTGAGGTTGGCAGTTTGGCATCCTCAGTAGTCAATGAAAAGAAAAGATGCTTTTGAGAGGACATTTTAACCCGTTCAGAGAGATAGATATAAGACAGGTTGGTCCATGTAGTCTACCATATTTTCTTAGCACTTGCTCATGAGTCTGGATGACTAACTTGGACAAAGTGACAACTTTTTGATAGAAGCAGTTAGTAAAAAGAAACCAAGCATATGAAATAATAACAAAGGACTGAAAAGATTATCTAAAAGTAGGAGAGTGGCAGCATTCATGGGCTTTTGAGAGGCACTGAATCTTTCTACCACATCTCTGCATATAGCAAGCATATAGCATATTTCTATAATATTTTATTCTACTTTCCATGAGAAAGTCTGTCAACAGTGCTGCATCTTATTATGGTTTCCAGGATGGCTGCCCAATTTAAACAGGAAAATCAGGTCTCAAATCTTGACATGCACGTAGGAGGACTTCAGAAGCCAAAATCTAGTTACATGTCTATTACAGTTGGATAAAACTACCAAACAAAAATAGAATGTTAACAGAACTACAACCCCTCTTTCAATTCAGACCTTAAACATGTCAGCGATGTGAAGTATAAACTCTTGTTTTTCATATTTGGTAGTCTTTGTTCTTGAAAATTAGCAAAGCATTCCATGCAAATACCTCTCTCCATCCAGACAATTCTATCTTATAAGAGGTTGTCAAAACACATCTACTTCTTTGATTCTGTTATATCAACTTTCATTCTTTTTCTCTCCACAGATGGTAAGAGAAAAATAATAACAATGCCAGCTTTTCTTGTAGCTCTTTTTTTTTTTTTTTTTTTTTTTTTTCTCCTTAGGTTTCAAAGTGCTTTACAAAGGTCAGTATCATTATTCCTCATTTTTCATATGTAGAAATTGAAGCATTTAACTGTGAAGTGACATTGCAATATAGAACTAGCATATTAGTTTCAAGTTAAAAACAGAAGCCGATATTCTTTTCAGTAGCATTATCAGCAGCTGAAGTGTGTCTTGAGTACTAGTATTCTAGTACCAGTGTAGGAGTTCTAGCACAGATAAAAAGAAATCTTCAAATGTCATTTATTATTGTGTCCTATTTTGCTGTCATGGCATTACTCTTTGCCACATGGATATACCAGACATCTGCACACCAAAATGTTGCAACCTCTGTACTGTTCATCGGTTGTTTTTTATGGTGATAAAGTGAAAGGTGAATTTAAAATAATACAGGATACATGCTCATGTGCACATACATTGTGTGTAACATAGGTGTGTATCTGTATGTTATATGTAGTTGTTTGGATGTGGTCTGAGCTGCATCTGTTAGCAATGAAAAATATGTGTTTTCTCACAGACATAACATTCTGAGCAACTTAACAGTGAATATTTTCATCAGATCTCTCCCCATCCTGTAATTTTTAATCAGTGGAACCAGTATGTAGTACTCTAAGTCCATGAAACGGATAGAAAATAATAATGAAGGGAAAAATTTGTAACGTTTGCCAGATGATAATCCAGAAGGTCTACATGTTCAGAATTTTGATTGTTGACCCGTTACCTTCTCCAACAACACAAGACGGAAGAAGATAATCAAATTATGTATTAGAAAGCAAGTAGCCAGCAACGTAATAGGGTAGACTTCTTTTAAAATATGTATACAAGATTATATAATGGGTAGCTGTAGTGGGTTTATGTGGCAAGGTTTTGGTAGCAGGGAGCCATAGGGGGTGGTTTCTGTGAGAAAGATCTAGAAGCTGCCCCATGTTTGGGAAGGGCCCCATTGTTTTCCAGATCTGAGCCAATAAGTGATGTTGTTTTGCGCCTCTGTGAGAGCATATTTAAGACAGGGAAAAAAACGCTGCGCCAGACAGGAGCCGGGAGAGTCAAGGGAGTGAGAGAACAGCCTTGCAGGTGCCAAGGTCAGTGTAGAGGGAGGGGGAGAGGTGCTCCAGGCGCCGGAGCAGAAGTCCCCTGCGGCCTGTGGTGAGGACCATGGTGAAGCAGGATGTCCCCCTGCAGCCCATGGAGTACCACGGTGGAGCAGGGTTCCATGCTGCAGCCCGTGGAGGAGACCACGGTGGAGCAGGTGGCCCTGCACTGATGGAGGCTGCTGCCTGTGGAAGACCCCTGGCGGAGCAGATTCCGGGCCGGACCTGTAGCCCGTGGAGAGGAGCCCACGCAGGAGCAGGTGACCTGGCAGGAGCTGCTGCCCGTAGGGGAGCCAGGTTGGAGCAGTTTTCTCCTGAGGGATGGACCCTGTGGTACGGACCCATATCTGGAGCAGTTCTGGAAGAGCTGCTGCCTGTGGGAACCCATGCCGGATCAGTTCATCAAGGACTGCATCCCGTGGGTGGGACCCCACAGCACAGAGGATGAGAGTGACCGAGAAGGAGCGGCAGAGAAGAAGTGCTGTAGACTGACCATAACCCCCATTCCCCGTTCCCCTGCGCCGCTCGGGGGGAGGAGGTGGAAGAGGGTGAATGGGGGGGAAGGTGCTTTTGGTTTGCTTTTTCCTTTGTTTTCTCACTTCTCTCGCTTGTTAGTAATAGGCAATAAATCTTACTATCTCCTTATGCCGAGTCCGTTTTGCCCGTTACAATAATTATTGCGTGATTTTCTTGTCCTTATCTCAACCCTTGAGCCCCTTTTCACATATTTTCTCCCCATTCCTCTTTGAGGAGGAGGAGTGAGAGAGCGGCTGTGGTGGAGCTCGGCTGCCCACTCGAGCGGAACCACGACAGTAGCACATCCTTTATGCACATCCTACACGTATGCTGGGGGATAAAAAAGGACTGACTGGCTCAGGGGAGAGAAGGGTGGAAAGCATGAAAGAGGACAGATGTGAAGGAGTAAGTAAAGGTAGCAGAACAATACCACCCAGTCATCTCTCTGTGAAAAAAGTCTTAAATGAAGGATCCTTTCTAGATTTTTAAATGCGCCATATATGATATACTGCTTTGTACTTACTGTTTATTATTTTGTGTGTGTGTGTGTATTTTATGAACTCAGTAGTGTGATTCTAGTCAGACAATGCAAAAATTAAAATGTTTTGCTGGAAAAGTGCTCTGTTCTTTTCATGTGATGAATCCTGAAATGATAATTTCTTCTGTTTTTTATTTCAAATAGTGCTGCCGAACAGTTACAACTCTTGAAGACACTTCCTATGTCTCTCTGGCTATATAGAATTATAGAACCATTAAGGTTGAAAAAGACCTCCAAGACCATCTAGTCCAATCATCCCCTTACTACCAATGTCACCCACTAAACCATGTCCTGAAGCACCACATCCAACCCTTCCTTAAATACCCCCAGGGACAGTGATGCCACCACCTCCCTGAGCAAGTGAGTTCCAGTCCATCCTAAAAGCTAAATTAGCACAAGAATAGTGACAAAGAATCTGAAGTATAAAATTTCCAAATCCTTATGTAGACTATGTTGTTCACAGGCATACAAATAAGCTTCTGATTGACTGTCTGTGGCTGATCTGAGCTCTGACCTGAACTGCACAAAGCCTGAAGGTTTTATGTCCAAAGTGTCTGTTCTCATAGTGTACTCTGGAGTTCTTCCAGAAATGTCCAGAACTTCCTCTTTGTCCCAGGACATATTGCCTTCCTTTTCTGGCAGCATCCCTTGAAAATGTGCAGGTAGAAACAAAACAGAAAGTTTCTAGCCCACGGCATATTATGTTAAGGGAATCTATTGTATTGACACATGGGTAACTAGAGATGAATGAACTAGTTCAGTTTAAATAACAACCAGCCCCAACCTTTGCCCACTCAAAAAGTGACCCTAACCCAAATCTTTTTCCAATTTGGATTGGTTCAGAGAGATCAGCTGTGGTGTCTGTCAGCTGGTAGCCAGACATCAGAGCAGACATAACTAATTAGGACATACTCCCTCATCTGGAGATTAAGCATATTTTTTGTGCTCTTTACATGTTCCCATAGTTACAACTTGCATTAAAACCTCCTGGTCTGAAAGTAGTGTCTTCAGATCTGAAGCAAGTGAAAAAGAAACTTTTTCCCAGAGAAACTTGTGGGAGTCGAATTTGATGTAACTGGGTGTTTTATCCCATGGCAAAGCTTAATCTGCAGAATTACTGATATCCTATTTACACATAAGATCTGATTGAGTTTCAGAAAAACTTATTTCTCAGCTCTTTCAGTCAAGTTAACTTAACACACTTATCATTAAAATTTGTCCAGCAAATATTGCAAATTCAAAAGTTCTAAAAATATCCATAACTTGTGACTTCAGTGAGGTGCTGTGTTTTCTGAGTAGCTAGAATTCACAAGAAATCTGTAGAATAAGGACAACGTATAGCACTGAGAAAATTTAACTGGATCAGCTGGACTTAGGGCCCCTACTAAACAGCTTGCTGACTGAGAAAAGCATAGTATGAAGCTTCCCTATCTTTCTAAAAATAAATATTGGTGCTGATGTATGTGTTCTTCTGCACTTGCTATAATTGTAGCTTTCGAGTAGTTTTGCTCTACCATTTGTTATTTTCTGCCCAGATTTCAATGTGGTTCCGTAATTGTCAGACTGTGTACTAATGCATTTGAGTCAGAGTATATTTACTCTGTACTTTGATGCCAGAGGTATTCAGAATCTGAGGAGCAGTTAATATAATGGAGGTCAGGATCTCAGTAGGTTTCAAAACCAACTTTAAACATTCTTATGGGTAGACTACAGGCAACTTTTTGATAGGGAGACTATAAACTCACATGTTCCACATGTGTCAGTGAATGATGGAAAAGGATTTGAAGAATAATTTCAGAGGAACTAAACATCATGTGCTTGATTTCTTTTCAATGTAGAATCTGCACCTGGATAATATTTTTAATTTCATATTGCATATATATTATCAGAAATACTATGGCTGTTGCATTCAGAAAGGTAACTATATTTTGTGAGTAGGATGGTACAGTTAGTTGCCTTTATTTATTTATTTATTTATTTATTTAATTCCAAACTCTGAATTGATTATGTATAAGTGATGTTTTTTTATAACTGGAACAGGAAGTATATTACCATAACCTGTGTGTCAAATCTGTAAGACAACTGGAATGGCTTTTTTTTTTTATGCAAATCCAACTCAAGCGTCCTCTTGCTGAGTTAGTCATTGCAACATAAATCTTCTGCTGTTGAAACTCACTCCTTAAATATTCAGTAACATGGTAACCTGGATTTATTGGGCATAGCAGAACTTGAAAATGCCTGTACTAGTAGGCAAAGCAGTTACAAGATTTGAATGGGTACAATATTCACCGAGTATTATTTAAATATTTTTTTTTTTTATTTTTATATGACTAAAAATGCCTAGCAGCAGCTTGTAAACAGTTTACCTCAACTTTGTGAATTAAAAGTTGGGATTGATTTCACCTGCATCAGCCATGTACTTAGCCATGTATATACCAAAGCATGCGTGTTTTCATTAATACCTTACTTGCTGCCACCTGGCTGCCAATCCAGACATGCAAGGTTCCCATGTTTACTATGCCATATCTGTTCAGACACTGCAGCTGTGTCAGGTACCCTAAAACATTTCACAAGGCACCAGAAGGTTGTATTTAAACAAATGATTCTTCTTCTAGCTGACTGCTGAATCATAGAATCATTAGGGCTGGAAAAGATCTCCAAGACCATCTAGTCCAATCATCCCCTTACTACCAATGTCACCCACTAAACCATGTCCTGAAGCACCACATCCAACCCTTCCTTAAACACCCCCAGGGACAGTGATGCCACCACCTCCCTGAGCAACCTGTTCCAATGCCTGAGTACTCTTTCTGAGAAGAAATGTCTCCTAATTTCCAACATAAACCTCCCCTGGCACAACTTGAGTACATTCCCTTTAGTCCTGTCACTAGTTACTTGTGAGAAGAGGCCGACCCCCCAGCTCCCCATCACTTCCTTTCAGGTATTTGTAGAGAGCAATAATGTCTCCCCTGAGCCTCCCCTTCTCCAGACTAAAGAAACATAGCTATTTCAGCTGCTCCTCACAGGACTTGTGTTCCAGGCCCTTCACCAGCTTTGTAGCCCTTCTCTGGGCATGCTTCAGGGCCTCGATGTCCTTCTTGTAGTGAGGAGCCCAAAGCTGAACACAGTAGTTGAGCTGTGGCCTCACCAGAGCAGCATACAGGTGGACAATCACCTCCCTGGTCCTGCTGGCTACACTATTCCTGACACAAGCCAGGATGCCGCTGGCCTATATTACTCTCTGTGCTTCTTAGACTATTCCCTGTCTTCACTGACCACTGCAGGAGCTTTGATATTTGGCCCACATAACTGTCTACGTGTAGACAATTAGAGTGTCTAAGTCTCTCACTGAATATTACCCTTACTGTTTTATTTCTCAGTTTTCTCAAAGGGAAGAGGTAAGCATTCCCACCCCAAACTAAGAACAAGGTATGCTTTCTTATCTTGTGATTGCCAGTCTCCACTGATCTTTTCTCTCCGTTGACCAGCAATAGGACCCAAGAGAATGACATGAAGCTGCAAAAGGGGAGGTTCAGGTTTGATACTAAGAAAAGGTTTTTCACTAGCAGGGTGGTTGGGCACTGGAACAGGCTCCCCAGAGATGTGCTCATGGCACCAAGCCTGATGGAGTTGAAGGAACATTTGGACAATGCTCTCAGACATATCATTAAATTTTCAGGTGGTCCTGTGTGGAGCCAGAAGTTGGACCTGTTGAGCTTCTTGCATCCCTTCCAATCTGGGATGTTCTATTGATTCTATGATTCTATGAACGGAAAGCTTTGTAAATCTGACCTCTAATTCACCAGGTCAGTGTTGCACCCCTAATATTACTTACACTGCATATTTTGTCTTTGGATGAATATGGCTACAAATATAACAGGAGAAATGAATATGGAAGTGTTTTCTGTGTGCAACATAACTTGTCTATTTCTTTGCTTATTTTTAATGGTTTTAAAGATTTGGTATTTTTCAGGAATTGTGACTGCTCTTCGTCTGAGAATCTCAGCATTTTAGACAGATTAAATTAGCCCTCACTCTATATGTATATGCAATGTAAGTTTTATTGCAGTTTACACAGTTTTCATTGATACATAGAGAAAATCAGTTACAAGGTGGAAAGCAGAAGCACAGTCTCCTAAAGTTGTCACTAGAAATCTCTAACTAATGTACAAGCAATTCTTGTGGACAGGGTTACAGGTGTAACGACCTTCACTGAAAAGGTCGGTGTTTGTCAGCAGCTACTATTCTGTGGGACTGTGAATAGAAATCACCAGTAATATTTCTGATTCTGTCAAAATATATGGAAACACGGAGATTAACTTTTGAATTGTTCGTGTTGTCAGACTAGCAAGACAGCCCTTGTTATCAGCCTGATATATAATTCCCTTTTTAATTAGAAGCTTTCTCTTAGTTATCTTATTAAAAAAAAAAAAAAAAGAGAAAAAAAAAAAAAGAGAGAGAGAGAGAAAATGAAAACTCAAGCTCTTCTGGGTAAGACTGCAATTTGATACACAGTCATGGAGTACATTTTCAACCATCTATATGCCACTCCATGATCTCCTCAAATTCCTCCATCTATTAGCAAAAATACACAGAGTGAACAATGTTGTTGGCATGACATTTGTTGGCATGACATTACCTATATCCAGTGAAAGGGGATTTAGATATGTCTTATTCACATTTTAATACTAGTATACAAAAAAAGCTGTTAATGTAATGCAATAAAGGAAAACACGACCTTACCATGAAGATCCTACAGTCCAAGGGCTGAGTCACATACTGCTTATTCAGTTACTGCACCAACTGCTTTGGCTATAAATGTTGAATCACTAGTCTTGGACAGAGAAATATGTGACTGTGTTTGAGCAGAATGATATCCTCATTTAGCTCACTTCAGTGAATTTAGTGAGTAGGTTAGAGCAAAATAAGATGTGAACCACTATGTTTAACTGATGTGAAGTACTGTTCATTTCAAAGTTAAAAGATTTTAAAACCAGAGGTAGTGCAGTAGTCATCTAACTCTTATTTTCTGCGTAACACAAGCCAGAGTGTTCTGCAGATTAATTCATGCTGTGTATTGAATCATTCTTTCTTTTTTCAAAGTCAAGAGTACTGAATTGAAAAACCTGTGGTTGAACTAGATATAGAGGTGATAGGTTTGAGTTTATTTGTTCAATTATTTCCTGGAGAAGCTGCACAAGGAAAGGTACAGAAATCAATTTTATCTTTTCAAATCTTCTTCCTCAATTGTCTTACTATAGCAGTGTTTATGATCTGGCCTATATTTATTGCATTCTTCACTAGCATAGGCCTTGCATTCCTCACTTGATGTTTGCCATGTGTTGGGCATTACTTGAAATAAATAGTTCTGGTTTCTTTTCTCCACAATCACTGGACAATTAGCTGATATAATATAGTCAGTCTTTGAAACTTCATTTCAAGACATCAGTTATAAAGGTAACATATTTGAGTATTGATATCAAGAAGATGTCAGCAAAAGTAAAAGGCAATAAACAATGGAGCTGGTAGTGAAATCCAGCAAGACTAGTAAAATGACACAAACTGAAAACCACATTCCTTCACTTTCTTTCCCTTTCTTTCCATGCATACATGTACATATATGCATATATATATATTCTTGTGTCTGTATGTAAAGTGTACTGTTGCATCTGACATAAAACATAAAGGATCAGGTTTATTTTTTCCTAGCTATGAGATGAGCAGAGGCAAGTTTCACCAGTTTGACTTTGACAGTGTGTCCAGATTTTTCCTGTGACTATTATTACTCAGCACCTGTACTTCCACTGCTTCTTGTCTCTTGTAGAAAAGTAGGTCTGTTCAATATCGGAGCAGGTAAAGTGAAGGCTATGTATGAAGCCATTGCTTTCTATTTGTACAAGCAATAGGTACAAAGTGGACATTAAACAGGCACCCTGTTGTGTACCTGATTAGTGTCTGTTTCTTGTCTGTAGTTTTCATATATTTATCTTATACCTGCTTCAGGAGCTGTTTCTGTTTCTCTCTCTCTCTCTCCCCTCCTCCCCCAAACACACACTTCTTATTTCTTTTCTTTAAAAAAGCAGATGATGAATTAGAGTAAAAAGTGGCATCTTTGCAGAAGACTAGATAAAACAGTGCCTCCGGGACAACCACACACACACACAATAAATAAATAACTAAATAGAGAGATAAATAAATAAATAAATAAAGTCAGCTACAGGATGATATTTTTACAGATAAAGCTAATCAGTTAGTGAAGATGAGTCTTGGAGAAAAAATTTAGAGCCAGTATAAAAAGATGGCATTCACTCTATGTAACACATTCACCAATTATTCATCTATATTTCTTCTTCCCTTTGCCCAACTTTGTAATGTGTCATGCTCAAGGGAATTGATTTCTAAATTTAGGGATTTCAGTTCTGTGGGCTTAATTCACCTCTGAAATTACCAAAAGAGCCTGTCTCTCCTCATTGACTTAAATCAACATCCTGGCAAGATAGCTCATGGTATTAGCTCACACCCAAGAATGAAATGACTTCTAATAAACCATGAGGAAAAAAAAAATATATATATATTACCTTGTATGTATTTGTTCTTGCAGCTGGTGTCCACTGAGCCCCTTCACATGCTCCAGCTCTTTCAGACAGATGTTGCTCTTCCAGAAGTCTAACATTGGGATTGTTCCTGTAAGTGGTACATGGAAGACATGCACAGGCAACCCCCACTAGTTGCAATCAAAGAAATCATGGATGATGCTGGTGAGATATCTAGAATAGTAATTATATGCTGGCCTCAGCTGTCTTTCTGGGATATATCCATCCATCAGCTTTTACCTTTTTTTCTTATGAATTGCTGACTTTAATGACTATATACAAGGATTTAATTAATTAGTTAAGTTTAGCAAAAGATAGTAAGGCATTCAGTGGCTTCATAGGAGTTAAATATAATCTAATTTTGATGTATATTTTTGTCTCTGCCATTTTGTGCTCTATATAATGCCATCTGAAATCCTAACTTGAAAGTCAAAGGCAGAACAGATACATACTCATGTACTGTCCTACATATAGTCCCCTCCAAAGTGCATATTTCAGATGACAAATGAATGCTCTCCCAAAGACTTTTCCTCTGATAGCCTGTGACAGTAGCAGATTAGTCACTCTGAACAAATCATGATTAATTTTGTTGCTCCAGGGAATATAGGGGCCAGAGAAAAGCACTGAAAGACTAAAGATCTAAGCAGACATTTCCCTCCACCTAAATGTCTCTCTGGCCCCATGAATGAATCTCATTCATGGGTTCAAAGTGGACCAGGAGGTGAGACAGGTTTTTCTTCTGAACACTTTACAGGTGCTGGTTAATGAGCTTTGCTAGAATGTGGGACTAGTGGGCTCCCACCACTTTTGGCCAACATGGATGCATATCATAGATCCTTCCCTCCCCTTTGCTTCACCTGTTCTGGATAGGGCTATATCCTCCTCTGGTGATAATCAGCTGTTGTCATTGTTATGGTAAATATTATCTGCCAGACAAATCCTCTGTGGGACTGACTTGGACAGTTGGTCTCTGCAACCTAAATGTTGCACACACATCTGTTCCTCTGAGCTACACCCATCCAGAGAGCATGACAAAAACTTCCAGTACAGCACCTAAGCATTCAGTCAGGGAAATTATGGTTGCTGATCGGAAAGCATGTGCACATAAAATGCATTCTATGGGTTGGTCTCAGTTCCTCCAATTTACACACATGGTTTGGTTCATTGCTTCCTGATGAATATGACTGCATAAGATAAGTGGTTAATTTCTCCATACAGTTAAGGAGGAAACACAGGTGCTTTTGAAGTCCTACAGATCATGATTCTACTTACCTAGTTTGATTGGCATGCTCTGATGAACATAACATGGAAGGAGCAGACAAAAGCAGGGCAAGATTCTATGCTAATACTTTTCATTTTGTTACTTCAGATGTCTTTCTTGTGATTACAAAAAAAGACCCCCCCTGCCACCCCCACCATGTTCTGTTGAGATCTTCCCAAGGGTAGCAACAGTTCTAAATATGTCTATCTTTTTTAATTATGTCATCATCTTTGTACTAGATACTGGGCTGAACCAATCAAAATGTTCCATGTTTGTTACCAAACATAAATTTCAGATGTTACTGATCTGTACTGGATTTAATCAGTGACCTAGGAATTTTACCAACAGGCCCCTCAGCTATTCCAGCTAGATCTGGTTTTAAACAGGTTTTATTAATACTAATTGGGGATACCATTTGAGTATCCAGATAGGATGTTAATTGCAAAGGCATTTTGTTGGCTGTTCTAATAGTAATTTTTATGATTTCTGACTCAGATTTCATTCCTCAGATTGTCATTTAAAGTATTTCAAGATGCATCTTCTGTAGTATGTCAGATCCCTGTAATGACAATGAAATTGTTCCAACTAATGCAAGAAGTGAGGGAAAAAAAAAAACACAACAGATTCCAGTACTTCAGAAAGTTCCAGATTTCAATTAAATTGAATATAAGCATAACTATCCCCAAAGATCAATTCAGCTTCAGGAAAGATTGCTGCTATAAAATTAATCATATTGTAGAAGAAAGAGAGCAAGTTACTTTGGAACATATGTAAATATGTATATATATATATATATATGCATATTTTAATATGTATACCTAACAGTGCATATATATAAAAAAAGAGTAAGGCTTTCATCCATTTTTTATCATCACTTAAGCCCATTCTTTAGAGATGAAGAAAATACTTTTTATTTGCATAATCACATTATTCTATTTTATTGTCTAACAGATTAAAATATGTTGACAGATCATAAAGAGAATAAATATGCTGATTTTTAAATTCCTGATTATCATCATAAAACAAAACTAAAAGAAGAATAAAAACTTTAAATGAAAGGAAGGAAAGAAAAACAAAAAAAAAACAAACAAAATAACAAAAAACTGCATTGCTTCAATATAATCCCACCGATATCAATAAGTGTGTGCTTGAATAACCAGGAAAGAGTTTGGCCCAGTATGTGGAAACTATTTGATAGAAAATGCTGAATTAATTTAAATTGCCTGGGTTATGAACACTATCTTGTGGAATGAAAAGTGGCTGAAAGACTATAAACAAAAGCAGAAGACAAAACATTAAAACATAGATTTGTGAAAAGGTCTTTTTCCAATGAAGTATTTCAGGAATCTATATTAAGTATGGCTTTATTTAACATTTTCACTAATCTAGAAGTAAGCCACCCATTAATGAATGTCCACTACAATGAATAAGAGAGTGGAGTTGCAAGAAGCGATGAAAGAAAGATCCTACAAAGGAATCTAGATATTTATCCCCATTGAGTTCAATAACCTTTGTAGCAGATCAACAGGGATATTAGAATGAAAGGCAGGAAAAATAACAAAATGAGTTTCATCTTGAAAAACGGAAATAGAAGCATGGAGAGTAGCATTATGAGTTTGCAATGCATTAGAGCAAGGTTAACAATATTAATACAATTTAAGGTTTATATGCTGCACAAGAGAGGTACCGTTTTCTTGTGCTATGGCTAGACATTGTGGAATATTACATGGAAGAGTAACAGAGGATCCAAGGACCTGTTTACAGAAAAAACAATGAATTTATGCATGCAGCAATGATACAGTCACCCCAAGACTGGAATAGATATCTACTATAGCTATACATAGCCCACAGTGAAGCAAGAATGTACCCAAAATGACTTGAAAAATGCCTAATGATAATACAAACAATGACGGTAATAAACACGACAAGATAATGAAGAACTTGGTCTTATGTCAAAGCTAGCTTTTCTCGGAGGTGTCACTAACATATTCAAATCCTCTCCAAAATAAAATGTTCAGTAATTCTAAATATTGGACTGTAGCTGTAGCAGTAGCAATAGAAGGACATTTTGTTTTTAAAAGTTTTGCCACATCTAGTTCTGACTTTTCTTAATATTTCTGTAGACATCTTCATGAAAATTTTGTAGAGTTTAATGACATTAATGATGTTAAGTCAAAATTCTTAATGAGTGACAATTATTTAGGTATATTTAGGAATGTCATAATCATTTTCAGTCCAGATGATGAAGTCTGACAAGTTGGGCTAAATTTTCAAAGTGCATAAATAGTACTTAAAACATCTTTAAGGATGTTTTTTGCTGAAGAATTTATGTACATCCCACTAGATGTGTTTAGCTGTTGGTCCTTAATGACTGTCTTAAGCTCACAAAATAAATTAATTATAGGAAAAATTATGAAATTAATACAATAGATAAAAGTTTATAAGTTTGTAGGATCATTGTAAGTATCAAAGATCACTAAAAAGCTGGCTTTTGCCAGCCATCTACAATCTTCCACTGGTGTAGACCAGCTTAGACATACTGAAAAATCTGGCCTTAGATCCTTTTGGTCACCTACACAAATGATATCTTTATTTATGCTAGGATTCAGAAAAGTGCTTAAGCACATCATTAACATTAATTTTAAGCAAATTCTGGAATGCTTTATTGAACTGGGATGAAAAATTCATGATTTCCTATTATCCAGACTGAATTCTGAACATAACAATATAAACGTTCGTTTCAAATAAGAAACGCTTGCTATTGCAGTTCAGTTCTGAGCATTGTTCTACATGTGCCAGAAACAAAATAAGTCTGGGGGAATAATGTGTTTTGGAAACTTTTTATTCCCTCTAATATCATGTGGAATTTGTTTTTTTAAAAAATATGAACTTTTGAAAGGTAAAAAGATGTGTGAGAGAGATTGGAAAGTACAGCTATAGCCTGGTTCCTTTTGTTATGTACCCTTGTAAATGAGAAGCAGCTCCAATGGAGTTTAACTATTAGGAAACTAAAAGAAAATAAAATCAGAAACATGGCACTAGCTTTTCCTTGAGAAGAATTTAGCATTTGTGTGATGCTGGCTTCAATCTGCTAAAATAAAAACACTTTATATAACTCAGGCATTGTCTAGTTCCAGCCCACCTGCCATGGGCAGGGATGCCACTCACCAGATCAGGTTGCCAAGGGCTTTGTCAAACCTGGCCTTGAACACCTCCAGCGCATCCACAGCTTCTCTGGGTAACCTGTGCCATAGCCTCACCACCCTCCAAGTGAAGAATTTCCTCCTAACCTCTAATCAAAATCTCCCCTCTTTTAGTTTAAAACCATTCCCCCTTCTCTTGCCATTATTTGACTGAGCAAAAAGTTTCTTTCCGTCTTTTTTCTAAGCCCTTTTTACTAAGCCTTTCAGTACTGAAAAGCTGCAATAAGGACACCCCAGCGCCTTCTCTTCTGTAAGCTGAACAGACCCACCTCTCTCTGCTTTTCTTCATAGGAGACATGCTCCAGCCCTCTAACCAACTTCATGGCCCTCCTCTGGACCCCTTCTTGTGCTGTGCGGATAAACTTTAATGAGTTTATCCACACTGGTGAACACCAGCTCCAGTAACCCTTCTCCTCTAGTTGGTTTGTCTAATACTTGGATCAGGAAGTTATCCTCAATACACTCTAGGAATCTCCTGGATTGCTCACAGCCTGCTGTGTGGCTTTCCCAGTAGACAACCTTGTGGTTGAAATCCCCCATCAGGATGAGAGCATGGTGATGCTGCTTGTTGAAGCAAGTTGAAGCAAGAATGCCTCATCCACAGGCTCCCCTTGGTTAGGTGTCCTGTAGTAGATTCCAACCTCAGGGTGTGGTCCTTAACTCTCACCCACAAGCTCTCAACCTGTCGGTGGCTGTTTCTCAGAGGCAACACTTTGCAGTCATTCCCTTCCCTAATGTAAACACCCTCTCCCCTTCTTCACTGTCTATCTCTTTTGAAGAGCTTGTAGCCCTTTATTCCAGTGTTCCAGTTGTGTGATCTGTCCTACGATGTTTCTGTGACAGCATTAGGGTCATATTTTTCTAATTACACCATGGTTTCCAACTCCTCCTGCTTGTTTCCTGTGCCGCTTGTGTTGGTATGAAGGCACTTTGGCTGGACTATTGGTTGCATCACTTTTCCAGAAGAACTTTTCCTGATTACTTTGGGACATTTCACAAGCATTTCCCTATTGTTTCTTTGTGTGACAATGTTCCCAGGTTTACTTCCTTCACTCAGAGGTACATCCACTTCCCCCACCACAACTAGTATAAATCCCTTGTGAGAATCCCAGCCAGCTGCCTGCACAGAACACTCTAGTCCCACTTGGTCAGCTGCACCCCTTCTGGTGTCAGCACACATGGTCTCTCAAAAGTGCATCTAAGATTGTAGAACCTAAAACCTAGAGCATGCCACCAGCCTCACAGTCAGTCATTCACTTGGTCCATTCATCTCCTTCCTCTTGGGTACCAGTCACCAACTGCGAGGACAGAGGAGAACAGTACTCGCTATCCTGATGCCTTCAACATCTTTCCAAGAGAAATGAAGTCCCTTTTGATGTTTCAGAGTCTTCTTTTTGCAGCCTTGTTTGGTTCTACATGAAAAAGTAAGAAGGGGTGGTAATCTTTGGGACCCACTGGGCTTGGTAGCCTCTTTGTAGTATTATGAATGCAGGCCCCAGGCAGGCAGCAAACCTCTCTGGAGAAGTTATCCGGATGGAGAATGGAAGCCTCAGTGTTTCTCAGAGAGGAGTCTCCAATTACTAACATCCTTCATGCCTTTTTTTTTGTGGCATTGGTTCTGATATAGGTAGGAGACTGAGACAACTTTGTATGGTTGGCCTTTCTGAGGTCTTTACTATTACTCTTGGAGTCTCCTCTCTCTTGCACCATATCTGTTGTGCAGTGGTACTTTTCACAGAATCACAGAATTTCTAGGTTGGAAGAGACCTCAAGATCATCGAGTCCAACCTCTACCTAACGCTAACAATCCCCACTAAACCATATCCCTAAGCTCTACGTCTAAACGTCTTTTAAAGACTTCCAGGGATGGTGACTCCACCACTTCCCTGGGCAGCCTGTTCCAGTGTCCAACAACCCTTTCAGTAAAGAAGTTCTTTCTAACATCTAACCTAAAACTCCCCTGGCGCAAAAGGGGACAAGGATTCCTTCTCAAGTTCCAGGCAAAGACAAGGGTCCACTCTTCTTTGTCCAGTGAGACTTTCAAATAAGTTTGTTCAAGGCTGGAAGCCTGTTTACCTTAGTCTTGCCAGGATTTAAGGCAGGGCTGTTGCTTGGCGTGTGTCAGAACATAATACCATTTGTTAATCTCCCACTCAGATTCCTGGATGCTATGTAGTCCGATGAGCTCCTCTCGCAACAGAGCCACCTTTCTGAGAAGTTAATTCAGCTGGGCAAACTTGCACCCATTACACCCAGCTCTGCCTTCAGGGCCTGGGGGACTTTCAGAGACTGGAGTTGCCTGGAACTAAGAATCTGAGCGGCTCTTTTTATCTTTGGAAGGTCTGTTTGTGTATAGGCATCTGCCTGGGGAGTTTGTGGCACCTCCATCTGGGTTTCAGCCTCAGACCAGCAGGATCAGTGTGTGGACACCATTTCTGTTGCAGTAGAAGGTCCTTCCTCTGCTATTTCTGACAGTTCTAGCATTCTGGGAGATTAGATTCACATTTTCTAAAAGCTACCTTGAGTTTTCATCTGTTTCTAGTATTGATCCTTGTCTTTTTTATATCAAAGCTGTTACACGGTTTTCCTGTTCACATTAAAAAGTCATGGCTGTGTGCCTCAAAGTTCTAGGTCATGATTACTCTAGGTCAATAGCTTAACAGCAAACCATCTTTCTAAGAATGAATGTTCTACCCTTACAGATAGATAAGGGTTCAATCTGAAAAGCAGAAGAGATATTCATATATGAAATAGTTCATCTAGTTGCTTCACATAAAGCAGTGTAAATTTCAATATGGTCAATGTCAGGATACTGTTCTTAATGAATGTGAAACTGCTATTCTCATGTTTTTAGGTTAACCTATATCTACTGCATTTCTACTACACATACAACTGTCACCTATCTATCCACATCTCATGCACAGATATCAGTGTATTTTGTCTCAGACTTAATTTTACTCTTAGCCTGCATGGATTCTACACCCAACTGTATATTGTTTACAGAGATAGCACAGAGTCTCTGACATATGTTATGATCCCCTTCCCACAGTCTCCTAAAATATATATATAAATATGTATTACAATATAATTCTTAAAAGCCCCAGAGGTTGATTTAAGCTTTCAGCTAAGAAATTGCTTTAAGAATAATGCCAGAATTGCAGGGTTCTGAGATTTAAAAAAAAAATTCTGAATTTTATTATTTGTTATATATTCCATATGATGACAAATGACCTTAGAAAATACTATAAATATTTAATACTTTTGTGATATTAGCCCATTTATAGTAAATACTATGGGTGGAGTTATTCTGTGGATGATTTAGTGTAATTTGTATGGCAGCCAAGCAAAGTGAAAAGAGTTTTTTTTTTTGCATAGAGTTCTGTTCATACATAATATGGCTTACTACATGATTAATAACTTAGTGCTTCTCATTGGGATACATAAAATGTAGTAAAAATAAATAGAACCGTAAAACAATTAAGGAGATTTGTACTCACTGATTTGTTCCTGTTTATAGATATACAGTGTTAATATAAACAGACAGGGGGTCCTCACTTTATCCTTTTATCATTTCCAAATGTTGTCATAAGATGGTAGCCTCACTGAAAACAAACAAAACAGCATGTCATGTAAATGTAACTTCAGTCTAACATTATGTTAGGTCAGCTTGGCTTTGAGAAATATGTGGCTTTTTCAACTGTTACTTTTGCTGGAAAATTCTGTTTGCAAATGTCAATGATATCACTTAAAAATAGAACAAAAAAGTCTTGTTTAGAAAAGATGCAGAAATGGTTTTCACCAAAAGCAATTTTCAATTAAAATCTTCATAAGATTTACATTTTATTTATTTAACTTCAATAAAGAAAACTTGAGTTCATAAAAGGATTCTCTGTTCTTTCTCATGTAAACTGCCCAAAACATACCTCTTAAATTAAACAAGTTGTGTTCCCAGTGACATTTTCATTTCATTGAATGTTGCGCCTTATTTAAGATGTAAAGTTACACCCTAATGGCACTATACTCCTTCTCCAGTTTCTAATTTGCATAAAACAAAGAGTGTTTCTATGAAGATGGCCAACTGCATGGCTGCCAAGCATCAAGGAAGCACAACTGCATGAGGGAACATAGCAGGGGTCAAGAACCAGTCTGCAAAGGAGTGGCAAGTTGAGTGATAACTTGTTAGAGAAGTGAGTCCCATATAATTTTTGATGTAGGTAGAAATCCTGCTATCCCACAGAGTTGCGGTGTTATAAAGGGAAGGGTCAATATTCTTCTGAAAACAAAATGTGTGTGAGTATTCTATGGGTTTAAATACTATCTAAAATCATGGAAGAACTAGATGCAGAAATGTGGGTGCAGATCTTCCTCTCTGGAAACTTCTACACTGTTGATTGCTGGAAAAGTAATTAAGATGTAACAAGAGAATATTTCTGCAGATTGGTCATCCTTTACTCCTTCCCTCAGTTTCCTCTGCTAGCAATACTCCTCATACCGCAGTTGGAAGAATGATGCTGCTTCAAGTCTCCTTTAAATTGCCCAACACAAATGTCCACATATTTTGGTAAGTGTAGGACTGTGTGGAAATGCTAAGCATTAAAGAAAGGGCTACATAGCCTCATGTACATGAAATAGGTTTGGCAGACAAGAACTCAAGAACTCCTGTGGTACTTATCTTGTAGGCTTTGACACAAACAAGCTTTTAATTACATTTTAATAATTTCTCTATTTCTTTAACTACTATTATGATAATGATCAGTTGATCTTTGGGATTAATTTGTAAGTCTCAAGTCTTGAATATTCCTACCTTTTTCCTTACTACTAAAACAAGCACTTAACCGTGTTTGCAAAATGTTCTTTTTTTTTTTTTTAAATGTTCTTCTTTTAAATGTTCTTTTTTTTTTTTTAATTGTTCTTTCTTTTTTATGACCATTTGATCCTAATTTTCTTTTGTGAAATGCTTTCACTAAGTTGTAAGAGTCCAAAATGAATAGGTTTTACAACTAATAACTTTTTGTCACAATAGATATGCATCACTCCCTGTATTCTAAGATAGTGAACTTGTAATGACCATACCCACAGGTATATTTTAATGCATGAGGAAAGACACTGTTCAACATAAATGTCTCACAATCTGGCATGTCTTTTTGAAGATGTTCTCAAAATAGCTTATTTTGTGATTGTTAGGAAAAAAACAAAAAACAAAAAACAAAAAACAAAAAACAAAACAAAACAAAACAACAACAACAACAACAAAAAACAAAAACAAAAAACAAAAGGAAATGTGTTTATAGTGTGAATATATTATGCTTTTTCAATCAGCATAGCCCTTGGAGAATTTGTATTGCAAGATGAGTGTGTGTGGCTCCATATGTGTTAGCATGTATTGAAGGTGTTTTTCATTTCTGCGATGTAATAAGTCTTGAGCTGATGCAAGAAGAGTACGTTTCGTTCTACAAATTTATACTACAGGATGAGCTCAAGAACAACAAAAATAAATTCAAATACTCTCAGTTCTGTTCAATAACGGTCTTTTGCAGGACAGTCAAGTTTCCCACAGAGTAAATACAATCCATATTATGTAAATATGATCCTGTGTACATTCATTTAATTTAATATTACCATCAGAATAGCACATTTCACACGTGGGAATGCAAATCCCAGCAAGGGAGCAAATTAACTGCCCACAAATTGTTTGCTAACTATGAAGTTTTCCAAAAGAAATCTCTAAGGTATATCTTTACCAAGGGCACAGTATTAGAACTCTAATACCACATGTTTCCATTTGGACAGATGGCAGTGAAAGGTTTGGCTGCAATGTGTTATTAGTTAACAGAAAAAAGCCTTGCTGATAGAGATCAAGGGTACTGTTTAAATTTACTTAAAAGAATGGTGGTTTGTAATCCATTCATACTTGCAAGTATAATTACTTCATAATTACTTGTAAGTGGATAGAACCTAGAATGTCCAATTTCTTTTGTGCCCCAGAGACTATATTTTATCTGCTATTATAATCTTCTCCTTAATGTGTTGAGATGTATTAATTCAGGTTCACTTAAAAGAAGTTGCAACATCATTTCTGTAATTTTATTTTGAAAAATTCAGAGGAAGGAACACATATTAAAAATACAGTAATTTTAAACAACAAGAAATCAATGTGTATTAATGACATAGTTTGATAAGCATCACAAAGCTAAAGAAACAAACAAACAAAACAAACAAACAAACAAACAAAAAACATTATTTCTTGTACTATAATATAGACTGCTGGGTGCTGGAATTCATACAGGTAGAACAGTGTCCCCTTACTGAAAGTTTTAGCCTCAGCTGGCACATGAAGAAACACAACCTCCCCCCACCTTCTGATTGACCACGAAGTGTTCAGTGTGGAGCGGGTTCAGCCCTGTCAGATCCATAATGCCTCCCATTGATGAGCAGGATTGAGTTAAGTGACTTCAGAGTGTCTGAAAGCCCTGTCTGAAGTTAGTGGGACCACTCATCTGGACATAGTTAGCCATACGTATCAGAGTCTGAAGGACAAGGATGAGGGGTGCTGGGCTAAGCTTGCCATTTCACATTAAAACAGTTGTGGAAAGATGTATTGAATCAAATTATGTTGTATTTAATTGATGTAGTTAGATTAAGAATAAAATAATCTGCAGTTAAATAAGAATAGAAAATGATATAGTTTACAACAAACAAATGCCAGTGTTGTGGAAATATAAGGGTGTTGCTATGTTTCAGTTCTGAACAAGGATCTAAATTGCTACTGAACACACATATAGTATATGAATAAACCAGTTTTCATTCTGCAGGAAATTTCCTGTTTTGTACATGTAAATGTCCCTTTTTAATAAAATGGAGAATTACAAGGTAAATCTATTTCTTAATTTAATTAAAGATGAAAGTTATTGTAATCATCTAAATGTGTTCAAACAGAAGCAAAGTATGTTTTGAAATACATTATATGAGAATAAAACATACCAAGTTTTCAACATACCAAGTTTTAGTGCTATATTAAAGCAAAAATCCTGTTAAGATTCAGTATGAGATATTTAAATATAATTATCTCTAGAATGAAAAATATTTTTTGCTAAATTACTTTCAGAAAACATATTTTATTTGATATTTTGGACATTTCACTTGTAATAATTATATTTGTGGTATAAAATACTTTTTAAGTCTTATGTGACCCAGTTACTCCTTCAGCCTTTTACCTTTTCAGAAAGGTGATTTTCTTTTGACAAAAAACAGAATGTAATGAAAATATAACTGTAAGAGAAATGTTCATTGTCTTGTGCATGATTCAACTATATATTAGTGCCAAATGCTAATAAAAATTCTCAGCTGGCATTTTACTCCATCTTAAAATACTTTTACAGCCTGTTTTTGGCCGTCTCCAATAGGAGATGCTGGGAACACGATATCATAGTCTTTTGAAAAAAAAAGAAAAAAGAAAAAAAAAAGCAAGAATCATATATAAAGAGTGCATGTATGATAAGATCAGTGTAAGACTTGTAATCCCTTTACTCAACACTGCTAAGCTTTTCCTAAAAGTTTGCTGGGTTTTGGGAAACCCATGTACTAAGAAGAACTTTTAGCCATAAGAGGGAGTCCAGAGCAGAGATCAGAGGTCTAGAAAATATGACCTCTGAGGAAAGACTGAGAGGAGATGGTTTGTTTAGTCTAGAGAAGAGAAGACTAAGGGGAGACATGATAACAGTGTTCAAATATGTACAATTTTGTTTTTTTTTTTTTTTTAAAAAGTAGGGGAGAATAATTCTTTATCCTTGTCTGCTTAAAAGAGGGCAAGAAAAAAGCTATATTTATAGGAAGTAAAAACTTTGGGTGTCACAAACAGTGGAAAAATAATTCAACAGTAGTAATGGATCATTTATCTGTCAAATAAGTTTTTTACTTTAGGTCTTTAGGTCTTTTTTTTTTTTTTTTTTTTTTTTTTTTTTTTTTTAAGTTGAGCTATCAAAACAACAGAATGAGTATCCTATCTGTAAAATATAAGACAGTATTTCATAAAATTTTCACTGAAGAACCTTTTGGTCATTACAAGTAGTCAGTCAAGTATGTGTTCAGCTATAGCTGGAAGTCAAGCACTGATTTCAAACATATGACCTAAGTAATACAGATTTGGTACTTTATGCTAATTCTGCAGATAATATTTGCAAAGTTCCTAATATTTCTTGGGCTTAGTTCAGTTGTCAGTAAAGAAGCATCCAATGCCTTTTAAATTATTAATACCTAGTACATCTGAGTGTCCATGCAGGACAAGCAGATGTATCCCCAAACCTAAAGGAAACTACTTCTGGAATTGCAGCTGGAGGCCAGCTGCAATGGGTGAAGCTTCTACAGAGTGCTAGAAACAAGCAACTGAATTGAGCTCTTAGTGCTTAGAATTTAAATGTTTGCCAGTAAACTGGAGAGAGTCCATAAAATCCATGTTAGAAGCATTCAAGGTTTGGAAAACATAGAAGCCACACCAATTAAGAAGATAAAAACAAAGGTTAAAAATGTGAAGTTTAAATTATTTTAATTTCTAATAAGGAGCAACTTATTAAACATTTTGAATGCTAACCTTAACAAGTTCACACTACAAAGTCAATACACATTCTTAACAGTGGAAGTCACTAAACAATAGTACAATTTGCATGAAGATCATAGAATCATGGAATTAAGGTTGGAAAAGACCCCCAAGATCATCTGGTCTAACAATTCCCCTGCCACCAATATTACCCACTAAACCACATCCACTAAACCAAGTACCACATTCCACCTTTCCTCTAATACTGCCAGGGATGTTGACAGTAATGATTCCTTGACAAGCCGTTCCAATGCCTAACTACTCTTTCTGAGAAGAAATTTCTCCTAATTTCCTACCTGAAGATGTGATGGATAACCTTGTTATAAGAAATTCTTTAATTTCTTATAATTTCTTTAATGCTAAATGATATCTGCAAATCTGTAGTAGGGCCGTGGCCAAAATATTTGTCCTCAACCTTCAGTGTAATTTCAAATGTATGTACTGACAGAGAGGCCTTCTGAGGGTTGCTGTAGGTGCATACATATCAACAAAAAAAATAATCTGAAATAACTACAGTAAATGTTTATAAATATTTCTTTTGGTCTTAAAATGTATGGACTTAGGAAGTCATTTCAACATCTTTTTCAGAATACTGATGACTTTTCTGTTACAATGTCAACTTCAGAGCAAGGCCAGTTATGTTAATTATGTACATGCATATGTAGATATGACTATTCTTCCTTTCACAAAAATTTTAAAAGGCTAAAATTTTAAAAGTCTAGACCTTCATATACTTAAGCATGTGGCTTGCATCAGTAATGGGGGTAGTTTTACAGGGTTCAAAAGGCAATCAGGGCAAGATTTAGTATGACGCTAAGATGTGTACATGTAAGATTCTATAGATAAACTAGGTACCTAAGGGGCTGTTGTTGTCTATGGAGGGTGGGATTTAATCTTACCTTACTTGAGATGTCCTGCAATAACCTGCAAGGCTGCCACTCCAGACTTTATATAGTCTAAAAAGTCTACTCTGACAGCTTTGGCTGATATCACTTATCTTTGGCATCTACAAAGAGCTTGGATCATCTTAAGTGCTACTATTTGATTACTTTTAGGCAGCTGAATTCCACTCATGCCCACATACATTCAAAATAATAACAAACAAGAATAAACAAAACTAAAATATGATTTTTAAGGATTTTCACTACTGTCTAAAATTAATGTTTCACAGTCTTTCAATATTTTTACCCTCCTTGTGAGAGGAGGATTTTACCTTCACTTAACTGCTGTGGGAACAAAAACACCATAAGCAAAATAATTCCTCAATGAAAGGTTTCTAATAAAACAGAAAATCTGACCTTAACACTCTACTTTCTGTCAGTGAAGAATTATCACAAATCATAACGTAGCATAATGGTAAATTTATCATAAAGTTACTCAAAAAAATGAATAGTTTTGTGAAAAATAAATCAAAAAATATTAACATAGTTAAAGAACATATCCACGACTGTTACATGGGAAATGTGTGACAGAGAAGTAGTTCTTCAGAATCCCAAATCTTTCACACACTTCTATATTCTCAGTTCTTCTATCTATTTGCTTCTTTTGAGTATTTTGTATTTAAAAATTCATATACAGTCTGTATAATATATATATATATTTTTTTTTAAAAGAGAATGTTAAGAGCATGTTCATATAAAGTTAAAGCACACATATATTGATCAAGCCTTGTATTAATAGTAGCCCTCCAGAAATCAGTTGTCTTTTGCCTTTATGTCACTATACTTCAAATGTAGTTTAGCAGGAGTGTGAGAAAAAAGGATAAAATATGAATGTACAGAAAGTTTCTTTTCTTCTCTTTATCTGAGTTTATTTGCCAGTACAGAGGTTATTTTATAACACACTTATTTGGCAAAGTTGTTTTTGTAATTCTGGATGATTTCTCTAACATCAGAGCTCTAAGATACTCTGTACTGTATCATGATGGTGGATATATATATTTTTTTCAAGTCTCCAAAGTCTAAAACAAGAACTTAAATCATGACTTCACTAAGTTATTTTGAAAAAAAAAAAAAAAAAGTCAGCTGGAGCTGTGTAAGAATATAATGGAATCTCTTTATAAATTCCTGAAAAAAAAAAAAAAAAGACAAAATACATTGAAAAATGTAAATGTTCTTATAAGACATTAAAAATAAATTTCTATTACATATTTCATATAATTAAACATCAGATGCATGAATGTTTTGTCTTTACTTTCAGTCTGTTTTTATTCATGCTCTCCACTTGTCTTGATGTCTTAAACATACAGCCTGGAGGAATGTAGTATGAAGATACTGATCTTGGATCTTCAGTTAACATAATTCAGCTTCACAGGCAGGTGTCCTGATAAATTCCTATAGAAAAATTGCAAAACTTGAGTATTTACCACAGTGTTTGGGTGCTGTATAGTTCCTTACATAGCAGAGATCAGGCCAGTGCCAACAGTTGCTGAGTAAAAGAGCTGGAGGTAGTTGTGTTCATAATGCCAAAGATAGAATGACTTTGGGAGAGGGGAGCAAATGGCTTGCTCTAAATTGGAGCCAAAACACAGAACAGTTTGTAGGCAATACTTATAGTCTGAGACTGGTGTCCCAAGAGAGTTCATCCAATGGTACAGCCATGGCCTGCAAGTTATTTACATTTAGATGAATGGAGAGTTTGATATGTGAGTATTTTCACTTTAGTGTATTTCTTTTTGGCAACAACATCTGCAGACCTCATTCTTCCCTTAGTGTACTATGCAATACTATTCACCTGCCATGGTCTACTATACAATTGACCAAATATTTGTGATATTTCCTTCTGTTTCTAACAGTCACTTGTTGGTCCTTGGCATATAACCGCAATAAGGGTAGACAAGAACAGACTTGGTAGAACAGAATAAGAATGCCTTCTCTTAAGATACATGGTTCATAACTTCAAGAAATTGCTATAAACCATTGCACCTTGAAAAAAAAAGAATAGTGGTTTCTATTTATAGCAGCCTTTGCAAACAACCCCTTGAATCTCTGTGCAGCTTGTGCAGTCATATGGAAGGGACTGGATGGAACTTATTATTTTTAGTAGAGTTGGAGGAGACCTGCAAAGCTGGCAAACTAGGTGGGCTTTCCTGAAAGCTTGCTGATCTTAAGGCATCTATCTCATAGCTTACACAGCTGTAACATTCTTTCACACACTTTGGCTGGACTATTGCATATGTTGCCACAAAATGTTAAGACATCACGACTCAAATGTTCTTTTGTTCCCCTTTCCTCTCTTTGTATGTTTTACTCAGTAGCTTTGTTTATTTTCTTAAAATATTTCCTTTTTGTTTGCATTTCTTGGCAAAGGCCTCCCTCTGTTTTTCTAACTGTGATCTTCTTTTGGTCCCTTTTCCATCTATATTACCCAAGATTAGCTACAAGTGTGCTCCATGGGCTTCAGTTCTTTAGAAGCACTTGGGATGTTAACAGGAAACCAAAAATAGCTTTTCATTTGCTTCCCAACCTAATTCATTCATCCCAGGTACAATACTGAAGTACAAAAATATTTTATACTACTGTTTTCCTCCCTTTCATTTATTTACTGTAAATAAACAAACAAACAAACAAAAAACCAAAACTGTTCATTTGAAAGAAATAATCTCATACTGAAGAAATTCTACGAAAAGCTGGTCATTGCCTTCAGTGGCAATGAGGATTCTATTTATGTGTTTTTTTTTTTTATATGGTAGGAAATGGTTACTGCAGAACTGAATAAATTCCCTCAAATGCCATTTCTGAATGAGAACTGCCTTAATAGCTACTGTTGTGTCGGTTCATATTTAGTGTTGGGAGTCTGTATTTCTAGAGCAGGTGAACTAGAATGCTGTTCTTGCTCCAGTAATGAGTGTTGTGAGACAAGCATCAGCTCCTAGGTTCTCCTAAAAATGTTACAACATGTCTTTTGTGGGGAAGTATCAAATGTTAATTTTAAATCAGGTCAAATGAAATACTCGAATTTACTTTTTGATCAACATTTCCATATAGTCAATGTCACTTGTGATGAGTGAACAGAAGAAATCTCTTTTTATAGAAATCAGAATTCCCAAATGGTTAATCTACAGACATTTTGCAAAAACCTACATTTCCAACCTTGTGCAATTTTTTAAATTGTATTTTACTAACAGTCTTAAAGTTGTTGGCTTGTCAGAAGCTTCCTTCAAAGAGCTAAATACCAACACCTCCTGAACTAACAATAAGACATGTTTTACTAGAAGTGATGAAACATCTTCTATAAACACTCCCTACCTTACTGACCATCCTTTCCCAGTATTGATTCACCACTGAAATATTTGTGTCACTTGAGTTCAAGTACATGAAACCAAACCTTTCAGTGCTTGGAGTTGTATGAGTGCCACTAAAAGCAGAATGCACTTCAGCAGTTAGTGAATTAAATAAGCAAAAGCATGCTAATGGTCTCTGTGAGACCAGTACTGCTGACCTTAGAAAGAGAATGATAATAAAATGAAGAATAAAAACAAGAGATGGAACCATGAATATTTTATGGGTCATATCCATAGAGCATGCAGGGATTCAAACCTACATGTTATCATTGTCAGACCATCAAAAGAAATTTATTTTCTGCTTCTTTAGAATTTTGCTATCAGAAACTAGTCAGATAGCAAAAATTCAGGATCCTATCCCTATTATATTTCTGCTCAATTCAACAGCTGATAGCAATTACAAAAGAAAAAAATAAAAATCTCCTAAAACCAAGAAATATGCCAGTTAGGGGAAGCATTTATTTAAATTCATAAGTCACAATAAGGTCAATAAAACACGTAATGCAAAGAAATGTAAAGAAATTTTATGGAAATCATTTTCATTGACAAGGTATTTCACAGTTGACTAGAACTTGGCTTTTCATCTACCTAGAATTATTTAACTTAATGTTTGGTTATAAGGATTACAATAATTGGTTAAAGACAAACAAACAAACAAAACCAAACAAAACCAACCAAACAAAAAGCAAGTATTATCTTTAGATAACAGATATTTGAAACTGAAGAATGATAGATTCAAATTACAATCCACAAGTATTTAATTATGATTACCCTTCAAAATATATCTTATTATATTTTTAGCTAGAGACACAAAATGTATGAAAGAGAATAACTAATATGAGATATAAATTATACATATATTTTTAGCATAATATGCCTACATATGAACAGCAGTTTAAATCCACAAAATACAGTGGGGCCAACTATGCTCTTTTAGAAGTCTTTCATGGTTTGAATAACATGTTTTCTTTTTCTCTCTCTCTTTTTTTTTTTTTCTTTTTTTTTTCTTTTTTTTTTTTTTTTTTTCTGTGAATTGCAGGGTTTTATGTAAAACTATTACCCAGTTATTCAAGCTTTATAAATAAAAGAAAGATTTGGATCAAAGCTGGGAAAGAAAAACAGATTACCTCTTTCAAAATATGAAAGTATCCTGGGATGTTTTGTCTTGACATGGGCAGATGCTGGCAGTCTAGCAGTTTGACCCTGGCACTATTTCACTGAATATCTGCAATCACATGTGAGAAAGAGTGAGTACATGATGTTGCTGAAAACTTCATGCAGTATTTTTAATATCATTAAAATTAGGGCTGTAGGGCAAACAGATGCAACAATGAATAGTAGAATTGTCTTGTTAAGGAATACAAGAAAACAAGAAAATGGAGTGAAGTAACTTTCTCCCACTCCAGAAAACAGGAAAATTATGTGTCCCAATTCTATAAACATTTATCCAGAAAGATAATTTTGCTTTCAAGAAAAAAGTCTTGTGAAGGCTTATAGGTTATAATCTCTTTGGATGATGGTCCATGCTTTACCCAAGTGGATTTATGATAGCAGTGAGGATTACATGGAAAATATTACATGGGAATATTCTTAATACCTTTGCACACAAAACTATACATAACAAATTATCACCCAAAACTGTTAGTAGTTGTTGTTGCTTTTTTTTTTTTAAATTTATTTCTTACTTAACAATAAAGAAAAATATTTTGATTATCTAAGGTATAAGGGCAAGTAGGAAAGATAAGATCAGGAGAAAGCTTGTAATATTTTGGCTCATAAGCTATTTAGTCATATTTTGGCTAAGGGGAAGTAAAACCTTGTTTCTTTGAAATACTGCTGGCATATACAAGCTGACATAAACTCATTAAAAAAGAAGAAAAGGAAAATAAAAACATAACTCTTCCAAAGCTACCATTAATCAAAAGCAGAAAATTTGTACTTTTACTGACAGACAGTAGCCGTTTTTTTTTTTCACTTTGTTGTTGTTGTTTTAATCTGTGTGTATTTTTGCCATGCCCAAATTTTAAAGAAGGTAATAAATATAGACTTCAAACAAAAACAAAGTCAAATATGACTGTCTCTAATTGTTACTCCAGTCTGGCTTTCCCAACACTCCTGTCTATTGATGGCTCTGTCATCTTCTTTTACATAAATACCTCTTTCCAGCTCTTTCTCTTTCTTATTCTTCATTTTTAATTTTCTATTATCCAATCTATTTTCTTATTGAGAGGTGCACACCCTCAAAATATTAAGGACCAAAATAATATTTTCTTCCTGTTGTTGTTGATCATGAAGAATTGAAAGAAGAAATGTTAAAGTTCTGTAAGTATCTTTTTCTTATTGACGCCAGCACTG
Source organism: Netta rufina (assembly GCF_964035555.1). Lineage (NCBI taxonomy): Eukaryota > Metazoa > Chordata > Aves > Anseriformes > Anatidae > Netta > Netta rufina. The sequence continues at coordinate 110,760,927 of NC_140125.1, read as the reverse complement.
ACATGAAACATTTTAAATAAGACACACATGAAATAGTACATCGCTCAGAGCCTACTGGAAATAGGTCATAACTTGTGTCTTCTCATATATATTCTTGCAGGTTTCCTAACAATGACTGCTTTCATTACTTACATATTGCAGCATCATTCTGCCACAAAGAGGACTGTCCCAGGGCTGTTTGCTGCTAAAATCAAGAATGGTAGAATTTAGAGAGAAAAATCCCACACAATCACAGGTAATTTGTATCTTCCACAGCCTGGAGAGTGGACAGGTTGAATGACACTTTTACCAGTGACATGTTCATCCACTTATGCTTATTTATGACTCAGTCCTATCTTTAGACAAACCTCCACAAATATAAAGCTTACATTTTATATACACCTCCTCTATATAGCTTCCATCTTTTCAGCAGACATTAACCATATCTACTTTATTTTATTTATTTATTTATTTATTTGCACCTGCAATTATTTGTCTAAAGAAATCCATGTACTGAAAGCACTGGTGTGGGTCAGAGACATTCCAGACAGATGTGCACACAAAAGACACTAAAATGTCTCACTTGTGTTTACCTTGGTTGCATACTAGCAACAATTAAACAATGCTAAACAATGCTTTGGCTACTTGTGTTTTTAGAAGCAATGTGAAAACACTAGGAAATGAGGGAAATTAAGGGCTCTGTGTATGGGAAATAAATCCAAGTACATGCTGCTAATTGCTCTCCCTTTAAAAATCACGATTCAACAATAGCTTCTACATAGCAAAGACACAATAACACATTTTGTTTAATAGATTAACAGTAAGAATTGCTGCTAGAGAAGCTGACTTTTCCTTTAACTACTGTTCTTTAAAAGTGATTCTGTTCAACAATGTACAAGGTCGACAAGTCAACGCAAGACCACCCTGCTTGGGGATTTGCTCTCAACACAGAGTTGTGTCGAATCCCTCAGCTGAGAAATGTCAACCAGCACCTTTCATATTTATGGTGACTCATAAACAGGAAACTCAGCCCTGTCCACGACACTGGAGCTTTTTCATATCTTAGATCCTTTTAAGAAGGAAAAAGAAAAGGGTAAAAAAAAAAAAAAAAAAAGGAAAGAAAGGAAAAAAAAAAAGGCTTTTAAAACAAAACAAAGAACTTAGCAGGACATTTAAAGCAGCTGCCTTGTATTTTATGTGCCAAAATAAATATTGCCAAATTAGTAAGGCATACTGAACAAATTAAGCGCTAAATGCAAATTTATCGACTGAAATACAATGGTAAAGTAGCCAAGGAGCTTGCAGTGGTATCGTTCATCTTTGTAAGTAGGTGTTTTGGTTGGCCAATTGCTGGAGAGTGACATGGGAACAGCAATATAAAAAGAGAGCATTTCTGTTACACCCAAGATGAAGAGTTTGTTTTAGAAAGTTCAAGTAAACATTTTCTAACATACATTCACTAGTTTTAGAGTGTCTTTTGCTACCAAGAGAGAGATAAAAATTGGTTTAAAACATCTCGTATGAAAATACAACATTTCAGAAATGGTACTGTCAGTATGATAAATTATCCAACAGAATTTTGGTAGAGTTTCTTATTTCAGAATAATGAGAAAGTCTTGGTTTCATTCCCCCATATTCTTGTAAGGACACACATGGACTTTTTTTCTCTGATGTTATTTAACCTTAGATAAATAGAAAAAGTGTCACAAGAACTTCTACATACACATTATATAAGAATATATGCACATATACTTACACGTAATGTCCAGAGGGAAATAACCAGTCTAGTAGTCTAAATCTAGTGCCTGGGCACTTCACACATGGTGTACATGAGACCACATGAGCCATTTCTGTCAGTGTACTGTCCAGTTTTTCATAAATAAATTTCAATGTTACTAAAATAAGTTAATAAAAATAATAATAAACACAAAACATTCCCACTGGGAAATGTGAAGCTCATAATTTTGCTTCAGGTCAGTCCAACCCAGACTTGCTTGGGTTTTGGCATTATAAGTTTGTTGGCTTGATACAAAACATTCAGGTTTTAAATGAAAGGTTTAAGGTCTTCTTTTGATAAAACTGATAATACATTGCAGGACACTTACTGTGGCCAAGAACCTGATTCATGTGGAAAAACAGTAATGCTGCCTTTTATTTATTTATTTATTTATTATTATTATTATTATTTTTTTTTTTTCCAGTAAGGAAGTTTCCATAGGAGCCTAAGGTTCTTGGAGTGATACAGTTAATGTTGAATGGATTTGGATATCAAGCATACCAGCATACCTCTCTGTTCAGTAAACAAAACAGAAGCATCGAGATTCAGGGATATCAGTGTATTGAAAGAAAATTGAAACAATATTTATCAATTAGTGAGTCAGAAACAGTTGGAGCTTTTCCCATGCAGAATACTTCCAGTATTTTAACTTTTTGTCCTAAGCTCAGGCTGAAACAAACAGTGAAATATCAGAATGTTTCTTGGAACCAGACTCATCTTTTACTGTTGCAATTTTCCTTCTTGGCCTAATATAGCTACAGGTTCCCAGCTAGTAATCCCACCTTTACATTTTGAGCAAAGTACAACAAGATTATTTTCTTTATAAAACTAAGGTCAAACTAGCAAAATCTCTCCCCACTAAAGCAAAAATAAAATGTTCAAATGCATTTAAAATTGCATTTATTTTCATCTAACTGGAGATGCAGACTGTTTGAAAATAAGCAGCACCAGCTTCTGACAAAGATTTCAGCTTCAGCTTTATTCTCTTATGCTCAAGCATCTGCTTGGTTTGAGCAGCTACAAAGTTGCATCTGAAAGTTGTCTCCCAGCATACTCTGGGGAGTGACCACTGCTTTGATTATCAGCAAGAACATTTGGCAAAATTTTTGTGACACAATTAAGAAAAAACAAAGTTGTGAAGTTTACTGTTTGAGTCAGCCCAGTTCAAAACAAACAAGCTTATTCCAGCAAAATGTTATTGGTTTCCTTGGCTATAGAGTCCTTCTGGAAAAGAATCCCCTCCCCCACAAAAAAATAAAAATAAAAAATCCCAGTGCAATTTTATATTCTGACGCACTTTGGAGGTTAGTTTTTCCTCAAAGAACACTGCAAACATGTTTTTTCACATTAATTTAAAATCAGACTGGATATTTTACAGAAAGCTGGCTTTCTGTGCTCTGAAGAGGCCTACATGTTTCTTGATTTGTCATGAAGTTTTGGTCAGGGTGAAAGAGGGAATATTTCCATATGCTGAATATTTGTATGGGTTTTAGTGAGGCAGGGACACAGAAAAAAGAGAAAATAAAAACTGATTCAAGAGAAAATAAAAACTGATCCGATCTCTCTGACTGGACTGAGGTGGTAAATTTATATCACCACCCTTTTACCTACCATGGTGGAATTTAGAGAATTTTTAACCTGCACCATACCGCTCCTCTTTGGGGACATGACTATCTCCCCATCCCAGGAGGCCAGTCTTGCAAGACTAAATACCAAATTATTTTTCTTTTTCAGATTTATACATGTTTATCTTTTTTTAGTATTCATCTGAAGTAAAATGGATCCAGCTTTCTTTCAAATAATACAAAACATATGGGAACAGAGTTGTGTAAGTCACAAGTTGACAAGAACCAAAGCCCTTCAATGATTGTCTCAGACCCACATGATATTCGCAAATCTGACACAAGCAAATACTTGTAGCCAGCCAGCCAGCTTTGTATCAGCTTCACAACACAGCAGGGAAAGTTATTCCACTTACTTGGTATTCATGCTGATTTCTGTTACACCATTTTGGAGGGCAGAAATTGGTGAATTGCATCTTGTGCCAAAATACTCTCAGTATGATTCAAGCCACTCTTGCTCCTGTATAACTAATATCTGTACAAGATCTACATCAAACTAACTTGTACATATGAAGAAGCCCTCCAAACATACTAGTGTCAGTGTTCTTTATGCTGAATCGATTGACACTATATTGTAAATTGCCATTGATTCAATAAGAATGGAGGAAAGATGAGTCCATTTCTGATTTTTTTCTTAATATGAAAATTATAACTTAGAAAGAATTAATAATATAAGTTTCTTCATACTGACAGACATCATTAACAGTCACAGCTGCCTTCTACTTTTACAGTAAAATACCTTTTGTGAGAGTTTACCAGTATGGATCACCCATCATATTCACCACTGAATTTGGCTACTAGGGATAATGAAGATGTTTATTTCATCATGCATGTATTGCCCCCTACCCATAACATTCACCAGAGTTTCAAGGTTCAGTGTGCCTTATGCAAATTAGTCTCCACCATGACATCTTTCTAAGGTGTTGGATACTTCTATGCTGGACACAGATGTGAGCTATCACCTGCTGTTCTGTACCGGGCATTCTATAGATGACTTATAGTCAGGCTTTGAGTGTTATGCAGCGAGGTGGAGCCCAAGCCATTTAAGAGCTACATTTAGGGGGGTACAGGAGCTCTCATGGTGTTTAGATACCTGAAAAACTGAGAAGGTTTTTCCTGACATTGATCACCAGCACCTGACCTAGAGAACCTGCCTCTTCCATGTTTCATAAAGAGGATGAACGCACCCTGCCCCCCAAAGTTTGGAAGGGCACTCAGTCCAGAGCATCCATGCTTCTTTTCTGTAAGCAGTTTAGCAGCAGCATGCTGCAGCCCAGCCTAAAATAGTAGCTGTGGCACAGATAGACATGCCCAGTGTGTTGTATGGAGGGGAGCTCACAAGCAGGAAGCACCAGTGGGTGTGACAAGAACTGTCACACCCACTGGAAGCAGTTAAGCATGTCACATTATATAAGTAGCTCAAACTACGCAATAGCGTAAGTTCTGCACGTGCCACAGACAAAGCAGGGCCAATTTTGTTTTATCAATTTCATACTGCTGTATTGTCCTCTTCACTTTTCAACATTGATCTAGTGGAACCAGTGCGTTTAGAGACACACTTTAATATTCTTTTTCTCTCTCTCTCAAACTAAAAATATTTCAAAGGACCCCTTCCCATCAGTAATACCATATGGTTCTATTTTACTTAATTGTTGCTCTACATAGGAAGACTGGAGATAAAAGTTATTTTCTGCAAAGTCACAGCTGTATTGCCAGCTGTATTACTGGCAAAAGCAGCTTTTTTTTTTTTTTTCTTTCTTTCATTTTATATTCTTGATATATAACTTAGATGCATATTGTCCTCATTCATGTGCGTAAACTGCAATAACCTACTGTCAAACATCGACATCAGAGACACTAATTTAATGAAAAGACACTTAAATGTAGCAAGCTTCCTAAAATCATGTGGAAAAATATCCCTTAATGTATGTATACAGAGCTCTGGGGAATATAATCAAATATAATCTGAAGGCAAAATTTGGCCACTTACTCTACTGAAAATAATACTAAAAAAAAAAGCTACAAGTATATCTATTCCTCCAACCCCCATATTATCAGCAGCCAATTTTTAACAAAGTGTTATTGTACTAGGTTCAACCTGAAGAATACACTATATTCTTTAAAATGCTTAAGGATTAGTGTCTTCAGCTGGGGGGACAATCTTACTATTGTCTCCAAAGTTCACAGTCTTGTTTTATCTCAAAGGAAGTTTATTCCTAGATAGTGATCTTCTTAACAGAGTTGAGAATAGAGACATTGACAGTTGGTGGATATAGTTTATTGCTTCTTTATAAAAGCACTATTTAGTAACAGGAGGGAATATTTGAGTCAGCAAAGACTTGCATTTGCTCCTCTTGGCTAGTCTGTCAGTTTTTGCTTATTTATAGATCTTAGGAGTTTCTCCATAACATTTGGCCATAGCCAAAATCTATAGCTCTGTCTGATTTTTAGATTTCCACATTGGTTTTGGAGAGGACACAGTTTAAATTTTAACTTCTATACTTTCATAGGACATATAAAACGCTTGCATATTATGGTTTGTGTGCTGAAAGTTGCACAGATCAGAGAAGATAACTGGCACCAGGAAATTCAAGACACATTCACAAATGTGTTCACATGCCAATGCATCCCAAAAGTTTTCAGAGCTCACTTTCTAGTTGTCTAGTTGGCAGCCTCAGAGCTTTCTCTGCCTCTGAAAATCTCTCACAGTTACCCAAAACAGTTACAATTTCTCATTAAACTTTGAATATGTTGTCACTACTTATTATTTATTTGTTAATTTATTTATTTTCTATGAAACATTAGTTACTCTTCTATTTGGAGAAGAATTACTGTGGTGTTCTTTCTTGTTGTTTATTGACTTGCCAAATGGATATTACCAGAAAGAAATAAATAGAATTACCAAAGCGCCTTTCTCTGTCTCTCATGGCCACTGGACAGAGTACCTCGAAATCTGAAAACAAGGTACCTATTATGTTGCCTAAGTAAATCTGTGACATTTTAAGAGACATTCATTTGTGTAAAAAAATATTTAATTTAAAAGAATCAATAACATTATCCCAGATTCTTGATTATTGCTTGTTCTTTCATCAAGGTTGACAAACGATAGTTAATAAATATAGATAAAGGACACTTTAGGGAACTTTTTGGTTGTCATTCAACTACATTCACTCTTTTGGTCCCTGCCTTCTGAGAGTCTCAAAACAATGTGCAGACAGCCAGCACATCCTATTTTTTTTTTTCTGTAACACAGTATACTACTCTGAGAACTGCCAGTTCAGTCTTCAGCCGGGGTTTGGGTTCTGGTATTTTCCAGACTGAGCGCTATCACCTTTTGATGACACTGCTTGACTTGTAATGTTAGATAGCAGTAGGAGCAACCTACTACAAAGACAAGATGTGTAGAAAAAGAAGAGAGAAAGAAGGTAGGTTTCTGTTCTTCTCTGCCTCTCAACCAAAGCCTCTTACTATTTCTGAGATCCCACCATCTTCTCCTTCTCATCCCAATCTCCCAGCAACCATTTTCTCTTCAGAGAACATCTACCCCAGATCCTCCCAGCTCGCTATCAGATGTCTCTGCACCATTCCCAGCTCCTTCACTTCCTTCAGGTCCCTTCCAGATGGGATTTATCATTGTGACCCACATCCACCCTCCTACTTTTTACTGTGCCCTCTTGGGTGCTTCACACTCCCATGGGCCACCAGCACCCATTCCCAGTAGCCACAAGCCCTGTCAACATCAGCTTCCAGTGTGGTTTTGAAAGAAACACCTAAACACGGAATGAACGTAATGAAGGTAAGACTTAGATGGGGCCCCGTGAGGACAGGATATGTCTGGGTGTAAGTGAAACCCAATAGCAATTGCCTGCTACTTAAGTACTTCTGCAGAGCAAATAAGAAGTATCCTTGCTTCCTGCAGACATATTTGAAGTGATGAATATTTTTTCTCAGTTTCCCATATATTTTTAGAAATGACACTTCTAGTAAACTGCTGAAAATGTGCATCTGTCTTTAATAAGGAAATTACTTAATTTACACATCTTCTCCTCCATTGAATCAGAAAAAAAAAAAAAAAAAAAGAGAGAGACAAGAGGAAGAGATTTATTTTGGTGTCATTTGAATCATAGCTAGCCTAGCATGCAAAGCCTGAAATAAAGCTAAAGCTGAAAGAAATGATGTATAAATGGAAAAGTCATCCCCCTTGTTTAACAGCAAACAGTAGATACAATACACCATGTTCTGGTGCAGAACAGTTTTCCAGTGGCATTATTCCAGATTTATACTGTTGTGGCTGAAATGAGAAACTGTCCCACAGAGCATATGTAACTATAGGAGCAACATAATATTCTTTTTTCTTGTATGATCTGCTTGCCACAACTGGCAGTCAGTAACATGGCCTGGTTGTATTATGTAAGGGATAGTTCCATACCTGAAAAGCTTGACAATTAAATATAGTATGAGGTAGTAAAGGAATATATAAATTATGGAGAGAAGTGAGAGTATTACTGGCAATGAAAATAATAATTCTGGCTATTAGGCCATGTATTATCATATTGTTTGAAGATATTATTGAAGAGAGGAAATAAGGAGGATCTCGATATCATTTTGTGGATGCTCTTTCCACACAGGGGTTAACAGAGACAAAACATTAAGCTGGTTTTGGTAAAATTGGACTGAAGGAAAATCTAGATATCCCCCTTTACTCTGCACTTGTGAGGCCCCACTTAGAGCACTGCATCTGGGTCTGGGGCCACCAGCACAAGAAAGATATGGACCTGTTCAAACAAGTCCAAAGGAGGAACACAAAAATAATCAGAGGTCTGGAGCACCTCTCCTATGAAGAAAGGCTGAGAGAGTATAGATTGTTCAGCCTGAAGAAGAAAAGTCTCTGGGAGACCTCACTGCAGCTTTTCAATACTTAAAGGGTACTTAGAAAACAAAGGCAGAGCAATGTTTTGCTTGGGCAGATAATGGTAGGACAAGGGGAGTGGTTTTAAACTAAAAGAGGGGAGATTTAGATCAGATGTTAGGAGGAAATTCTTCACTCAGAGGGTGGTGAGGCAATGGAACAGGTTGCCCAGAGAAGTTGTGGATGCCTCCATCCCTGGAGGTGTTCCAGGCCAAGCTGTATGAGGCCCTGGACAACCTGGTCTAGTGAGTGGCATCCCTGATCAGGGTAAAGGGGTTGGAACTATATGATCTTTAAGATATATTTCTACCCACACCATTCTCTGATTCTATGACTCTATGATTTAATGATTTAATAATTCTATGATTCTATGATGATTCTATGATTCGATGATCATTTGTGGCAGAGAGCACTGTTTGGGGGATAGAAAACTATTGTTAGCTTTGTTTTTACATTACCTTACATGGGAGCACAGGCCAGTCTGTGTGGGCAATCAGAGAAGGCTTTTGTTCTTTTCATCTGATCGTCATAGGGGTGGAGGTGGCAGGTGATATTTTCTTGGTGAATATAATTATCTGTTAATAAATAAAAACATAAATAAATAAATGAATGAAATCACGACTGAAACAGATTAATTGTAACCTGAGAAGCAGAGTAAATTAGGGCTTTTAGAGTTATTGGTGTGCTACCAGAAGTTACAAGCTTAAAAAGCACATCAAGTGCTGTGCCCAGAAGAAATTACATCTCAGATACTGCTGTTTCACAGTAAATAAATAATACCAGGCTGTTTTCTGCAGAAACTGAAAATAAGATAGAAGCAGGCATGACCTGTGGGGATTTCGTCATTAGACACATGAAATTTGTGATCTTTTTGTGTGCTTTTAAGTATATCCTAAATTTTGAGTTCATGCAGAAGGAAATAGGACAGGCAAAGGACTTTTGGATTACTGATAAGGGTGGGAGGGTGTGTATGTGTGTGTGTGTGGGGGGGGGGGGCGTATGCGAGGAAGGTGTTTATTTAAGAAAAAAATAAAAGTAAAAAAATAAATCCTTTCAAATATCTTCCTGCATCTTCTGTTGGAGTATGTACCATTTGACTTCACCAATGAAACTGTCTCCCTGTCCTGGGAATGTTATCTCTCATAGCTGTCCCTGAGGCAACTCTACTGCATGATAATACTACCACCAGCCAAAGGAATGAAAGCTATTTTCATTTCATCTAAAACTTTCAGAAATTATTTACAGCTATATATTACTACCATTTACGCCACTCAGTGCCTGCCACTGTTTTAGATTTACCACTTAGTTGTTTTATCAGAGCTGTCCATGTTGGAAATTCAATATAACTTTTAATTAAGGAGCAATTGAAGAAAGCTCAGCCTCGACTTGTGGGCATGTTAATGCAATGTTGTCAATTCAAAGAGTGCCCTTGTTTTCTGGTTTACAATAAATGTTGAAAAATCCTATACAATAACATCTGTTATTACACAATAGTTCTCTATTTGCTTCCAGCAAGCTTACACTAACCCAGCATTGCGTAATATATGTATATATATATTTTTCCACATAAAACAATGAGAGCGTATGCTGGCCTGTAAAAGATTGTATGGCCTCAAGTAATAAATACCTTTCAAAGACACTCAGCACAAAACCTCGTTGTTAAGAGCAGTTTTGTCAGAGAAGTTTCATTGTGGTTCAACACAGTGAAGAGTAGCTCTCTTGATGCTGAAAGATTTAATTTGTCTGAGAAAGATTTAGAAAGAATTCACATATCAGGCAGGCAAGTAATGGCAGATAGAGACACTTATGTGATTTGAGAATGACAGGTGGCTGCACAGCTTAGGCACAGAGTTGTGACTGTGATTACAGCCTTGGCTATGCTAAGAAAATCATATATTCCTAAAAAGTGGGGATAGCTGATTGCTCAGCCTGCACAGACTGTTTCTGGAGGTTGTATACCTGGGGGTTCATCATATCTCTTCTCCTGGATTTCATTGCCAGACAAGTTGTAACTTTTTTTGAGTAATTAATAATGTGGGAAATTCTGGTCTGAAGGTTAAAACAGTATGAAAGCTTTTTGCTTTCTTTCAAATCATTGATCAGGGAAAATTCAGAGAAAAGCCTGGTTTAACTCTCTACAAACTCATACCATTCTGAACTTAAGTTTTTTCTTGCAGAGAATTGTGACCAGTGACAGCACACATCATTGTGTCCAAGCAAAAGCCTGTTGCAGATATAGTTTGTGTAAAGAATTTGTTACTATTGTTAATTGTTTAACATTTGAAATTAGGTGCCTTTTGGTTAATACACATAAATAAAGAGAACTAGATGGGATCCAACTGACCAGATATGGATGTTTACATGTAGACTGGTCCTCAAAAGCTCCTCCTGTGGTCAGTGGCAAGTAAATAACACTTATAGGCTTTGGTTTATCTAAGTCTAAATTAGATACTTAGAATCATAGAATCATAGAATATCCTGAGTTGGAAGGGACCCTTAAGGATCATCAAGTCCAACTCTTGACACCGCACGGGTCTACCCAAAAGTTCAGACCATGTGACTAAGTGCACAGTCCAATCTCTTCTTAAATTCAGACAGGCTCGGTGCAGTGACCACTTCCCTGGGGAGCCTGTTCCAGTGTGCAACCACCCTCTCGTTGAAGAACCCCCTCCTGATGTCAAGCCTAAATTTCCCCTGCCTCAGCTTAACCCCGTTCCCGCGGGTCCTGTCACTGGTTAGAACTACTTAGAACTAGCCAGCTGAATACCCATTCTCATATCTCCTGTTTCTCCTCAGCAATTTCAAAGCAAATTTAGGGAAGCATCTATGTTGCGGATAGTAAAGTAGAAAGTCAGAGGAGACAAATTCTCTCTCTCCTACCTCTAAAAATCTAATGCCTAAATCATTTCCTATGTCTTAATCAGATGTATACCTGTAAGTCTTTAAAAGTAATGCGTTCAGAAATGCAAAACAAAGAAGAAAGGAGGAAGGAAGGAAGAGAAGGAAGAGAAGTATTTATGTACTTACTGTTTTATTTTTGACATTGTATGGAAACTAATGGAGGTAATTAAAGTCCATTATACCCGCTTAGTAAAAATTAAGCATGAAGGTACATTTTTCATAGGATTGCTGTTGACACAACCCTGTTGATATTCCAAAGGTTGACAGAGATTAAAAATCAATACAGAAGTAACCTTGACAGAGTCATAGTAAAGAATATGTCTTACAATACATTTTCTGTCCCATCATCTATTGGTGTAGTATGCTTTGTATGGGAAAAGCAGAGTTTTTACTTATGTTTCTTCCCTCCTCCAGGTTCTAACAGTGGCCTCATACAACTGGCCAAGACCAGTTATTCTCTGACAATGATTTTAATGAAGAGCAGGAAATAGGAAGTATTTTCAGTCCTTTTTGTTTGGAATTAATGATCCCAAAAGAGTACGATGTAACATTACTCAACTCCAAACTGAGTAATTCCAGTGGTTCGGCAAGAGCATCCTAATCCAGCTTACATGGAATGGTGTTTTAGCCAAATAAATGGTAACAGTCTAAAATAATTAAGGTTTCCACTGAGCATTTGAAAGAGATAACACATTAGGACATGCTTTTTTACCTTTTGAAATATCAATGCTTAGTTGTAGCAGCGTGCCCGGCTGAAGTCTGAAGCATGTTGCTACAATTTTTTACTACTTTCTTTCATTCATGGTGCATGCTGGTTCACAATACACATAGAAAAAGAGGAATCATTGTGTTGATTTGCTCTGCATTTTCAGTCTTGAATTTAGGAGTGGAAAATATATTATCAAAGTGATTATAAGGTTTCACTGCAAAGGCCATATTATATAAAATGTGTTCTGTGAAAAACGAGTTTGAAATGAGATGAAAAGATCTGAGATGAAATGAAAGGGCAATCAACAACTGATGATATTCATATTAGTAAGGCAAACTCTAATGAAATAGATCTCTACTGAAATGACAAAATAGTCAAAAATCATAAGTTGACAACAAAAAAATAAAAATCTTTAATCCAATAATAATACTATCCTTAAAAAGGGGAAGGCTGAACAGAGTGAAAAACGACAAAGAGAAAATGATGTAAGGTCAGAGAGTGTTAGATGTGGTAGAAAATTGATAGGATAGTGCTTGTTCTTCTGCAGATTTGCAAATCTCATGTGTTTACTATCAGTAATAAGTCTAAGAAGTTCGTTTGCAAAGGCTATGGTCTTGATTTAGCAGTCATGGTTTGTCCAGAGAGTTACTATGTATAATGGCCTTAATGATGGAAGTCTGTAGAGTTGCTGAAAATAGTCTGAAGTCTGAAGAGTTGCTGAAATATTCCGATAGTTGTAGAAGATGTAGCAGCAAAAGGTAGAATTAGGGCACCAGGGTCTGTGCAATAGCTTTGTGTGCAACCTTTTTTCTTGCCCACAAACCTTGGCTGTGGTCCAGCTAATAATCATTTCTCTGTTATCAGCTGCAACTTTTTCATCATGAAGCCATACTTTCCTTCCAAAATCAAGGAAAAGCCACGGAGTTGGTACTGTTGAGAACAGAAAGAGAGGCTACAGGGCAGTATTGGACTTGGTGGAATTTAGCTGTCTGTTAATGTGCAGCCACTAGAAGGGCTGACATGAAATTAAGTTGGCTGTGAGGAAGATGGAATCCACAGACTGAGGTCAACTCTGCAGCTTCATGATCATTCAACTATCAAAGCTGTAAGTATCGTGACACTGCAGAACAAACTATGTACTCCAGAGATGTGGGAGTATCATGAAAAGGTATAAGACACCTAAAAATTTGTTGAGGAAGAAACATCAGACTTTCTTGTAGTCTCTGCAGAACATCACTTCTTTGAGGTAAGACTTTGGGAATTGGGGTAAGATGGGCAGAGGAACAGCAAGACTTATCTTAAGAAGTCTTATAAGGGGGGTACAGGAACTACATTGTGAAACTCACACAGTGGAAGGAAAACCCTGTGACAATAAAAGGCACCCTGAATTTCTTTTGTACTTGAAGATATCTAAGATAGCATATACAATACTGCTAATGGTGTGGTCTTGTGAGGAACCATTGTAGCTCTGTTTTATGCCCAGAATTGCTTCATAAAATTTCTTAAGCATTTCAACGTTTTATTTTGTATAGCCAGAAAACCTGGGAGATGAGGGAGGTTGTAAAAAGCTGTGTCAAACATCAAAAAATATAAAAACAGCAATCGTGACATCTTACAGTTCAAAAGTAGCAATGTATGGAGAATGGGGAAAGAACTGAAAAAAATGTCATGAACATACAGGATTAAATTAATACATTGTATTACACGTGTAAAATCATTCTTGACTCATGCTCTAGATCAATAAGCCAGATGAGCAGCTCACATTTTTTACTTCCAAATGGTGTAGAGAGACAGAGCCTAAAAGGCAAAAAGTTCAACACTATTTAAGATAAGGACTGAGGAGACTTTGTTCAAGTCTTCCTATCACCTTTTTCCATACCTGCTTTGAAGATAAGAGAAATAATCCAAGTCAACAGAAAGCCATGCTATTTATAATAAGACAGTACTATTTTGAGATCATTTTGTTCTTACAAGAGGGAAGATAAATATTTCTTCAGTAACTTGAGGATAGCAATAACCATAGTACCTTTCCCAACACAGCCTAGAGAAGGACTTTCAGTAGAGTTTAATGTTCTTGACTTTTGCTCCTACCATGAGCCATCCCTACCTTCATCTACCTTGACTTCAGTAAGTGTTTTGACACTGGAGGCCTGTAGCTAATGGTGTCCCCCAGAGGTCCAGTGTTGTTCAACTTCTTCATCAATGACCTGGACGATGGAACAGAGTGCACGCTCAGCAAGAAAGCTCAGAGGAGTGCCTGATACCCCAGAGGGCTATGCAGCCATTCAGAGGGACCTTGACAGGCTAAAGGGTTGGGCTGAGAGGAACATCATGAAGTTCAACAAGGGCAAGTGCAAAGTCCTGCACCTGGTGAGGAATAACCCCAGGCACCAGTACAGGCTGGGGACTGACATGCTGGAGAGCAGCTCTGCAGAGAAAGACCTTGGAGTCCTTGTGGACAGTAAGTTGACCATGAGTCAGCAATGTGCCCTTGTGGCCAAGAAAGCCAACGATATTCTGGGGTGCATTCAGAAGAGTGTGGCCAGCAGGCCGAGGAAGGTGATCCTCCCCTTTTACTCAGCCTTGACGAGGCCACACCTGGAGTATTGTGTCCAGTTCTGGGCTCCCCAGTACAAGAGGGACATAGAGATACTGGAGCGAGTTCAGAGGAGGGCTCCTAAGATGATCAGAGGACTGGAGAACCTGTCATACCAGGACAGGCTAAGAGAGCTGGGCCTGTTTAGCCTGGAAAAGAGAACACTGAAGGGAGACCTCATCAATGTGTACAAATATCTGAAGGGAGGATGTTGAGAGGATGGAATTAATCTCTTTTCAGTTGTGCCCAGTGACAGGACAAGAGGAAAAGGACACAAACTGAAGTACAAGAGGTTCTGGCTGAATAAGAAGGGGCACTTTACTGTGAGGGTGACAGAACAGTGGAACAGGTGGCCCAAAGAGGTTGTGGAGTCTCTTTCTATGGAGATATTCAAAACCTACCTGGATGCCATACTTTGCAATGTGCTCTAAGTGATCCTGTTCGCAGAGGGTTGGACTGGATGATCATCAGAGGTCTTTTCCAATGTCAGCCATTCTGTGCTTCTCTGATTCTGTGCTTCTGTGATTCTGTGATCCCATCTGAGCTGCTTGCTGCATGACCACTAGTCTAATGTCTAACATCATCTACAGATGATGTTCCAGTGACATTCAAGGAGATCCAGCTCATGCACAAAGAAACATTGACAAAACTTTGGATGTAATTTTTTCATCCCAAGCTCATATCAATCATTCAAACTGTTTTAGTTCAAATTAACTTAATTTGAAGGATTTGGGTCTGAAGTTTAGATTTACCGCATTCTAAAGATTATACCTTCTTTCACGTTTCAGATGAGATAGATGGCCTAGTTGCAAACTTCCTACTTAGACATTTCTCTAGGGATTTCTCATTATCATGAGATGTAACTCATTGTAAATTAAATTTAGAATGCAAAAGTGTCTGTGCCAACTGAAAAACAAAACAAATCAAAAAATAACTATTTTCAAAGATTTTGCAGAGGCAAGCTTGAAACCACATTATATTTCTGGATTTTATTTCTTTTTTTTTTTTTTTTTTTTTTTTTTAATGGAAGTGATGACACAACCTTAGATGGCAGCATCTTGAATAAGACATTGTAATAAATTCTCCAAAATGGTTATTAAGGGAGGAGAAAGACTCGGTATTCATATTACACCATGGTACACCTTTTGTACCCTAATCTTCAGCCTTATCCAATCTTAAAAGATTTATAGTTTTCTAATTCTATAAGGCAAAAGAATATTCTCCTACCCAGCAAGGTCTTTCAAATCCACTCTAGTCAGTGATGAGTGGATTAACACACATCCCTGAATTCCCTATAACTTTATACTGCCAAGACACTTCAGTTGCAAACCATGATACTGTGAATGTTGGAATGGACAGCTGAGCTTACCTTCTGGTTGCTGAAGGCATGAATAAATGAAAAACCCTTGGCAATATACTCCATTCATGTATCCCTGTTTAAAAGGGGGTCTGCTCTCATAAAGTTGGTAGAGAAGTAAAAGTACTGATGTATACGCATGTATATATATCTGGAGATTTACAGAGCTCTAGAATATTTTTGTTTTGTTCTAGAAGAGTCAAATAAAATTTCTGAAAATTGCCACAAAATATTAGGAAAAAATTAGGTTGGAAACAGATATGAAGACTTGATCCAACTCCACTGAAGTTGAAGCTTTCCCACTGGCTTCTATGGGAATAAATCACACTCTTGGAGTGGGTGGTCCCTCCATTCTGCACAGCAGGCCAACTCCCCCCAGATCCTAACTCACCATGTGCTGTGGTTTGGACTCACTGCTGCTTTCAAATTTCAGGTTTGGCTGAGCTGCACAGTAGGAGGAGTGCAAAAAAGGATGGGTTCATACCAGACAGTTTTGTCTTCTCAGCCTATCCCTTGGCACAATTTAGAACATCCTAAGGCGCTAAAATCTAAAAATTATGATCAGCAGTAATCAGACTTCAAGGGCAATACTGACAGTTGAAAATACAGTAGCAGTTATCCACACCCATTCCATAGATGTTTAGTAATCTTTGCTGGCTTTATTCCAGTTGAAGATCCCCCCAAGCATATCCTAAGCTGTCCTTTAGAATAACCAGAATAATACAAGAGGACTGAAACTGAGCTGAGTTGCCTGTCTTCTGCTATGACGTTTGTTTATTCAGACTTGTGTCATACATCTACTTAGGCTCTGTAATTTTTTCAAGGAAGTGGCACTCTGAAATAATGACCAGAGCAATCAAAAGAATCCTTCAGGTACTAATAAAAATTTCTTTTACTTTTGGTGTTTCAGCACTTGTTAGCAGCTCTCCTTTGCTGGCCAAGTTGGCTAAGGTATGCTGAAATCATGGAGCTATAAAAATTTACATAAACTGAAAACTAGATCCAATCTTGATTTCTTGTTTGCTGTAACTACATAACCCGTTCTTGAAAAGGTATTAAAGGAAAAAGTAAATATAATATTCTTTGAGCAGATCTACAAACATAGTAAGCTGCCATGACACTTCTGAATTATTGGAACAATATACATTTGCATCCATTTAGGACCCTTACATACATGCTTTTACTTGAAAAAAGTGTTTCCAAACATCTGTATACAGTTAAACTACAAAGCACAAATTTCAAGGTAAGATTGTACATGCTGCACATCTACAAATATTATCTGTCAACAAATTAGACTAATTCATATGCCTAAACATAACACTGAATTTGCTTCTCCTGTCAGTAAATTCAAATGGTCAATTATAATTATTACATTTTTCATGAAAAAAAAAATTGTTGTGAATTTACTGCCCTTTCATCAAGTGTCTTACTGTTCTTACATTATATTTTTGTCTGAAAATGAAGGAAAGGTTACATCAAATAATTTTACTAAAACCTTTGTAACCCTTTTCACATGCATTTTATGCTGCCCCACTTGTTGCCATCTGGTTTATATAAACTCTGCACCACCACATAGCTGCGTTCAGGTATGTTATGCTCCAGGAAAGGAACTGTCCCACTGCACGGCAAGGCTTGGCTGCCAAGTGTCCACAGGAAAAATTAAATGGAAGAAAGGTTCTCTCCATCTTTTATGAGCTGCTAAACACTGTCTTATTCAAGACACTTTAGTCTTCAAGGGCTGGAAGACAGTCCAGGTTTATCATAAGGTGGATATTTAAGACATAAACTGCTGTTGGTGTCTATATCTTGAGCTCTTTATAAAAGATACATAAGCTTCTTTGTAGTATGCCTTAGTAGACATTTATGTGATAAAGTATTCTTGCAACTAGCATCTTGCGGGGGAAAAAAAAAAAAAAAAAAAAAGTACACAGAAAATGACACCATTAGCTAATTTTTGGAACATACCATGCCTGTTTTACTCTCTTGGTGTTTACTTCTCCCTGATTCCTTATTTTTCAGTTTTGATCCTCCATTTGAACTCCACACCAACTCCATTCCTCATAACTAGCTTTCATATCACATGGTGTTCCTGGTATTTCTTTCACAGCAATGGGAATCTGACCTTTCTGTAACTTTCACTATTAATGGTATTTTGCCAGAGCTGATACCTAATGAGTTATATGGCCAATATATTCAAGCAATATTTTTGTTACTTCTTTGTCTTTGCGTTGGTGTTTCATAATACTCAAAAGAATTGTTGTGAAGTACAGGACTTAAACGACTCTTCAACGTACCATATGAAATAGTTTAGTAGTTCTAGCTTCTCTGCATGTGGTGATCAAATTGCCAAATTATGAGCTAAAATGTTCAGGTTGTTAGTTTTATCAATATTATAGAATACTCAGTACTAATTAAAGCTGATGTAAATCTGTGCAGCAAATATTATATGCAAAGAATAACATTACAGTGCTCTGTGTTAGATACAAAATAGTTTTAAAGACTGTGATTTTCATTAAATATTAACTTTTGTTTTATGTTAAAAGCTACAATGGAATAATTATTGAAAAAGTTTATTTTAAAAAAATGGTCTGACATCCAAATTATTAGACAATATATTTCACATTTCACAATGGCTTTTATTCTAAAAATGATAATAATGAAAGTATTCCAAGTTCCTCTGAAATTGTGGCAAAAAAAAACCAACCTTCAGAACTACAACTTTTCGAAACTTGAGAACAGCTCTAATACTTAGAATGTTCTCTCTCTCTCTTTCTTTTTCCCAGTTATATTTTTTTCCTTTTCACGTTTTTGTTTTTTTATGTAAGGCCTTGACATAAGAAAAAATAACTTTCCTTGGTAATACTGTGAAATGGAGCAAGTAAGATAAATTGAATAGATTTCCCCTGAAAGGAGACTCCTCATAATTTTCTCTTGCATTGTTTCTCCTCTTTGTTTAGGCTTTAAAAGTGACCTAGGTTCAGCTCATCCCTTTCTGCCTTTTCTTGCTTCTTTGCAGACAGTGATCAACCTTCTTCCTTGCCTTCCTTTTACATACATCCTTGCTCATATTACAAAGTTGTAAATCAAAATAATGATGTTCCCTTTATGAATAATAACCACTATGGTCTGAGAGTTGGAATAGAAACAGAAGTCAGGGTGAGAAGAGGTTATTGTTCTGCCATAATGAATGTACAAGATAACAGGTATAACTCCTGGAAACACTGCTAACTATTGAGGGCAGAGATCTTTAAAGCAGCCCTGGGACCATACACATGGGAGAAGGAAGAGCACAGCTCTTTGACTGTGCTAGTGTATCAGGAGGTATGGCTGCAGCACACACTCCTGCTCCTGGATCCAGAATGGCACTTCAGAAAGCGTTCATCCATGAACATCATAAAATTTTCTTGGCAAGGCCATAGCGACACCAAGTTCATGCCAAATAAGAAACATCAGAGTTGTTGGCATGGTTCTTCTTCCACAGGTAATGGCAAAAGTTATGTAGATGAACTTCTCTCTGTCCCTTGCAGCACCCAAGAGCACTCTGTAGGGAAATGTGGCAGTTAAGGATGAATCAGGAAAATACATGCAGTGGATGATTTCTTTTCCCAGGTCTACAAGTTACCAGAGTGGCCCAGCCAATGGACTTTGCCATAGTGATTTAGCTGGCAATGTGTGTGTAGAAAAAATCAATTTACATTTCAAAACTTGGAAAACCATGCCATTTTGCCCTCTTCAAAACAGTCTCAGATTCTGGATACATGTGCACTCTCAATTTTAACTCAGGCAATCTTTGTGCCACCTGAAAACATGAAAAGTTGTACGTATCAAACTATATTTGCATAGTTTCCTTACAAAGTGAGTTCTTAACAGGAAAAAAAAAAAGAAAAAAAGAGAAAAAAAAAAAAAAAAGTGAAGTGCTTACACAGTGTGTATTAGAATAATGGAAAATAAATGTTTTACAGTAATAATTAAAACGTGAATACTTCTGAACTATATTAAGGTTTTTGGTTTGGTTTTCTTGAGAAGCAGCTCTGGTCTTTACAAGTTTTCTTATTTCTGTAATTTAAAACAATTTTGAAAACAATTATTATGAAAGGAGGTATGTCCTCTTATAACATTAATCATCAAAAGCTTGACGTTTTTATGTTTGACACCCAGACCTCTCTTCAGGGGATGGAGAGGGACAACCTCCCCAGGGTGATTCAGAAAATCTACCTTAAGCACGTCTCTCAGGATGGGGCTCCCTAGAAAGTAGCTCTCTTTATTGGCTGAGCAAACAATCTATACAGCAATCTTTAGCTGACAATTCTGCCAATAACCTCCTGCAGTGGCAAATTCAGGGCTCCCAATAATATTCTTTGGTTGTTCAGTGAAGAAACACATTCTTCACTGAACACAGTCAGTAAAAGGCTGACTGAATACAATGCTTAGCATTGCCTACCACTACAAATACTCTCCCTGCTGAAAGTCCTCAAGCAAGATTATTTTATGAAATAATCATGATTTGTCCACTTTGTCTTCTACTTCATTCTAGTTATCCTGAGGCACAGAGCATTTCTAGTGTTGTGGTGATATTACTTAAATGCTATGACAAAACTACACAGAAGGACTATATTTTTCCAAAGGATTACTCCAAATTCTGATTCCACAAAATCCATAAACATCAAGGAAAATATACTTGCTTTTTCCTAGACACAATAAAATGGTTTTGAAAATATTAATAATTAACTTCTATATAAATTATGTACTTGTTTTCTGAACCATACTAAGCTCTTAACTTCAATAACTTTCACAAAATCACAGAATAGCTGGGATTAGAGGGGATCTCTGGAGGTCATCTCATCCATGCCCCTCCTGCTCAAGAGGGGCCAGTTAGAGCAGGTTGCTATTTGAAGCTCTCCAAGGAAGGAGATTCTACAAACTCTCTGGGCAACCTGTCCCAGTGCTCCATTACCTGCACAGTAAAGAAGTGGTTCATGATGTCCAAACAGAACCTCCTGTGTTCTAGTTTGTGCCCGTTGCTTCTTTTCCACTGGGCACCACTGGCAAGAACCTGCCTCCATTTCTTTTGCACCTTCCCTTCAGGTATTTATAGTTATTGATAAATTCCCTTTAACCCTTCTGTTCTGTAGGCTGAAGGCTATCAGTTCTCCCAGCTTTTCCTCGTAAGAGGGATGCTCCAGTCTCTTAATTACCTTCATGTCCCATTGTTAGACTCTTTCCAGTAGGTCCATGTCTCTCTTGTGCTAGGGGACTGTGGTGGCTTTACCCTGCTGGGCAGAAAACTCTATCACAACTATATCTTATTTGCTCTCCTCAAAAAAGAGGCGGAGAAGAATGTGTGATGGAAAGACAAAAAATGTTTATGGGTTGATATAAGGCTAATTTAATTAAATTGGGGAAAAAATTCACCTCAAGCTGGAATGATTCATTTCTGTCTTCTTCCTCCTAATCCCAGTAATTTAAAATCAGATATATTTTTAACAAGCTGAAGTAAACTTTAAAAATGTAAACAATAAAAGAATTGTAGCAGAGAATTGTTTTTATTTTTAGTGTTGAAAAAATGCATGAAGAAAAATGCTAATTTTTAACGTCAGCCCTCTGGGGTGCTAAATGTCCTCAACTTCTTTTTACTGTAATAGTTATGGCAGATTACAACAGGGGGAATTTTTACTTTAGTGGATAATAAGCAGGTGGATGTTATGGGCAGGGTAGAATACCCCTTTCCCTCCTGAGCGAGTCTTTAGTTACACATCTGCTTCGCCTTCCTCTAATCTCTAATTTACTTTAAAGGTAGCTGTGTCATGAAATCTTAGCTCCAGCTTCTGAGTTGCCAGTCTTTGGGGACTAAAGCTTATGGCTGTTATTTTATTGACCTTAAGAGAAAATGGATGGGAAGGTAATGACAAGACCAGATTAGTACGAAGTAGTTAAAACAAAGCTTATTGCAGATGAAAGCTAATGATCACAACCTTCGTCCATACATCTCTAGCTCCCACTACCTTCTGCAGCTAAGTTGGAATTTCACAGCTTTTAACCAGGGGTGGTTATCATTTTCAATTTGAAACTTTCTGTGAAGAAAGGCCACTTGCTGTAACTTCTTAAGAGCTGGAGAAAAATTGGTCTTTCAAAACCTATTGTATTGAAATATTGTCAAAATGGAAAGTATCAAGTTTCTTAGTTTCACATAATTCTTGTTTCATAATTTCAGCTACTATTAGGACACAATTAAAATGAACTGTCTAGAGATCATTGAAACAATAAAATATTTCTACAGATGGGGTGGTACATTATGAATATTGTTTTTGTTGTGCTTTTTTCACTCTAATTCTCCAAAGGAAAGCTTTTCAATATCTCATTTTGCCTGAAGGACAGGGATGTGGTTTCCTGATTAGTTATGTCCCTTTCAGACTAGTTTCTAAAAGGTGCTTAAATTTTAAGATTTAGATTTAATTTTTATTGTTTAGCTTGGATGATGTCTAGTACAAAACTGTTCTTGACTGTTATTTTATCTTTCATTGGTTTCTTATATCAATTCTTGGACAAAAAGCTAATTGTTTAAAAAAAAAAAAAAAAAAAAGTCTTAGTTACTCCTAGTTACTCCTTGACATCTAGGATTTTTCCTGGGTATTAGGATCATAGCCATAACTTCAAATTACATGACACTGGCTTTCATTAACTTGAATTCCTAACATTAAGGTGAAGGGACAGAGTGAAGAAACTACTTTGTTCAAGACACTCTGCTGCAGTGTCTTGTTCTGAAGACTCTACAACTTCCCTGATATCTAACCCATTATTGCTTGTACCCTCCTTGATTTTGGGTAGCAGTTTTTCACTCTTTCATGTCTGGGGAACATTTCTCTGTTTTGGTACTCATTTTACGTAAAAATGTGGTAGGCTTGCACAATTAATTTTTCCAAATAGTCTACCTAATATTTGCCTGTGTTGTACTGCCTTTGCTTGCTTCACAAGCTGCATTGCCATGTAGGAGCACTCTCAGCAGTGTGCACCTAAACTGCTCTGGCCTGAGCAGCATCAGAATCAACAGAGACATTTGACAACAAGTGTGTCAGTAATCACTGAATTTAAAGTAGGTTAAGCACTAATCTTAAACATGATAATTTAAGACCGTATCTTCTAAACTTCCAATGTTTAATACAGCAAGGATGAAAGAGTGCGACTGGCTTCCCTTTTCCTCTGCTCCTGGTTTCTGACAAGGAGATCCCACCTCTTCTATTAGATGATGACCTTAGTCTGAGTTTATACAAGCTTTTCTCACCTCCCAACTGGCATTCAGTAATGCGATATTGCTGGGCGTTAAGCCATCTGTCCTAGGAATCTGCAACTATATGCAGCAGTGTAACACAACAACATGAGCAATATAACTACCCAGAAAGTCCTCTCTCTCCATTGGCTTCCTACAGAAAGAAAAAACAGAAGTGAGTTGAAAGACTTTCCCCTTGTCTATGATATGATTGATGGCCTAGACTCAGGATAGCTAAGGGCAAAATAGATTATGGTCCAGAGATCTAAATTAGTATGTCCATGCAAGTGCAGAGTAAGACTGTGTGGACTCACCAGTTTGCATCTGGAAACAGTATAGCTGCATGTACTTGGCGTTGTGCCCAAGCTAATATACCCTGCCCTTTGTGTGTGAACGTGACTATTCTGCTTCCAGCCCTGATTTGGCAGTTTATCCAGAACCGCCCTTCTGGTTCTGGGGTTAACGCAGGAGGAGTGAGTCTGTCTGCAGCTGGCAGCGTGGACAGGCTTTCAAAGAATCTCTTTGGCACCAGGGTGGGAACCTGGGATGCAAAATCTCCTCCTCAGGCACAGCAAAAGCATTCTACCCAGAAGGTATCACTTGTCTTTGCAGAGGCAAAAACATTCCTTTCAATGGGTTGATCCAAGTTTCTGGAATTAATTCTCACAGGAAAAGAAATGTTAAAAAAAGAGAAACAACAACCCATGTTGTCCTGTCTATCACATGCCGTTAATCCAACCCACTTTTCTGCTCAATACATGCAGCACATTTATCACATTTATCACTCAACTCTCCCATTCTCCCTCCCCAAAACTGTTACCCAAATGCAATGATATGCATAATCTATCTTCTCACACAGCAGAGAGATAAACTCCGACAGATATTAGTTACATGACTTCATGATCTACTGAAAGGCATTGAGATTCTCCCTAGAACAGGATGCAACATAAAGCATCTATGTTTCAGCATGGTACTTCAGAACACACAAAGATTGAGTTCAATAAACTTCTTTTTCCTGCCAGACTCACCTGGACATGCTAAAATTTCAAAAAGAAACAATGATATACTAATCCATGGTCTGTGTTATTGGATAAAGTCTATATTTACTTGGCCCTTATACTGTGCTCAGCTCATCAAGCTGAACAAGTGGTAAATAAGAACAGCAGGTAAATACTGTCTTCTGTTGGGAAGCATCTTTTTCACAGTTTCAGTGTTTCCGATGTTTTTCACTGCCCACTGCTGGCTACATTGGAGTAGCATTCTGCTATTTACCTCAGGCTGCTTCTACTATTTCTTGCTCATTATCAGCCCTCTTGGCCAGGTCAAGCTTTCCATGAGGGAAACAGAAATGGAAGCTTTGCCTGAGGTGAGGTCTTCAGAGCTATTCTTGATCACATTTCTGGCAGACAGAAGAGTTGGGTGAAAGTTCAGGGGGAAGGAAAAGTTTTATTTCAAACTTGGAACCTGAATGAACTGAGGCAGCACAGAACAAAACTGAATTTAAAAGCAAAAACTAAAAATTAAATATGTTCCCTTGATTTCACATGCAGTCTGAGCTTCAGATATCTTGAATGCAGAACTATATCTCAGTTAGGTGTTGTGAACTTTGTTGAATGTTTGATGACACCAGGATAAATTTAATATCTACAATGAAACATGGAAGCAGGTGCGTTTCATGTGGTTTGGAGATTTTGTCATAAATAGTTTGCATTGCTCTAATAGTGACAAATTTAGAAAACTACCTTACCAGATGTACGCAGACAAAAAGGATGTAATATGAGGACCAGATAGAAAGCCTGGACTCTGAGCTAATTGCTGTGCATTTCTGCTCTTCTGAACTGAAATAGAAGCTGCCCAAAGCTGTGTCCAAGCCGAACACACTTAGAATATAATGGATTATCCATAATATGGTAAAGTGTCCAGCATGAAATAAAACAAAAGTTTAAGAATAAACAAGAAAAAAGGAAAAAAAAAAAAGGGGGGGGGGGGAGGGAGGAGGAGCACGAACATTGTGAAGTTCTGAGTAATTATTTTCTCAGATTTTTAACAATCAGAGTCATAAGGGATCACAATGAAAGAGATAATAAAATGAGGTTTCTTTTCTGAGATTGTTCAAATGTCTGTTCCTCAAGGGGCTTACAGTAGCTGACTATCTGGACCATGACTTAATACTTTAATTAATAGTTTTTTGTCTTACAACTAAGTTGGCCTCAACAGAACAGTAAGAAGACACAATGAGAAGAAGCTTCATACTTCACAGACCTTACAGTTCATAGTTAGTGTTGGTATGTCATGTTTATTATGTTTGATAAGTTGTAATGTGTAATATGGGAAAAAGCCAATTTTCCTATTTATTTATTTAGAGATCTGGTTGGGGAAAAAAATCCAGAAGAATGCTTTGATGAATGTCTTTTGCATTTTTACTGCAAAAAGGGTGCAAAAAAAGGCAACCACTCCAAAACCAAACAATGTTTAATTGAACTGTATACATTTCAGTCCTAAGGGGAACCTGTTGATGAGGCCTTCCTGCTTCAGCTACAAGAAGCATCACACTTGCACGCTCTCATCCTGATGGGGGACTTCAACCACCAGAATGTCTGCTGGGAAAACCACACAGCTGGCTGTGAGCAATAAAGAGACTCACGGAGTGCATCAGGGATAACTTTCAGGTCCAGGTGTTAGACAAAGCAACCAGAGCAAGAAATGTTACTAGACCTGGTGCTCACCAACACGGTTGAACTCATTAAAGATGTGAAGACTGGAGGCAGTCTGGGCTGCTGCAACCACACCCTGGTTCAGTTTGTGATCTCAAAGAATATGGGGCTAGCAAAAAGCGTAGTCATGACCCTGAACTTCTGAAAAGTGACCATCCAACTGCTTAAAAACTAATGGATGAGAACTCCTGGGACACTGTCATTAGGAACAGAGGAACTCATCAGAACTGACAGCTTTTTAAGGATACTTAGAGCACAAGAACTCTGCATCCTTATGTAAGAAAACAAGCAGGGAAGGCGGGAAACTGGCAGGGCTGCTCAAGGACCTGATGGTCAGACTGAGGTGTAAGAAGGAAATGCACAGGCACTGGAATTAGGGAAACATGGCCTGGGAACAGTACATGGATGCTGTCCAGATGTGTAGGGATGTGATCAAGAAAACCAAGGCATAGGAGATGCGAAGAATAACAAGAAGAGATTCTATAGGTACATTGGCCATAAAATAATGGTCAAGAAGGGCGCAGCCCCTCTGATGAAGGAGAAGGGAGAACTGCTAACAACAGATACAGAGAAGTATGAGGCATTCAACAAGTTCTTTGCCTCATTCTTCACTGGCAATCAGATCTTCAGTGCCTCTCAAGGCCCTGAACCTCTTGGCAGGTGCTGGGGGAGCAGAGATCCTCCCATTGTAAGCAAAGTGAAGGTTCAAGACCAAATGATGAAACTAAACAAGAACAAGTCTAAAGGGCCTGATGACATGCACCTCAGGGTCCTGAGGGAACTGGCCAGAAAGTTGAGTGAAGCGATCATCCCCCTCTACTCTGCCCTAACAAGGCCCCATTTGAAGTACTGCATCCAGGTCTGGGGTCCCCAGTGCACTAAAGACATGGGTCTGTTTGAACAGGTCTAGAGGAGGGCCACAAAGATGATCTTAGGGCTGGAGTATCTTTCCAATGAAGAAAGGCTGAGAGAGTTGGGGATGTTTAGCCTGAAGAAGAGTGATCTCTAGGAAGACCTCATTTCAGCCCTTCAATACTTAAAGGGGCTTAATAAAACAGATGGAGAACAACTTTTTACTTGGGCAGATAGTGTTAGGAAAAGAGTAATGATTTTAAACTAAAAGAGGGGAGATTTAGATCGGCCATTACATACTTCACTCAGAGGGTGGTGAGGCACCAGAACAGGTTGCCCAGAGAAGTTGTGGATGTCCCATCCATGGAAGTGTTCCAGGTCAGGCTGTATTGGGCTTTGGGCAACCTGATCGTCTGCAAGGTGTCCCTGCCCATGGTGGGGCTGGAACTAGATGATCTTTAAGCTCTCTTCCAACCCAAGCCTTTCTGTGATTCTATGAGTCCAGAAGCTCCTGAATGCTTTGCAAATATAAACTGTACTTTTTGCATGAACCCTGAGTTTCCTAACCGGACAATATCTCATGTGAGTACCACAATGCTATATTTTGATTAGAAGACACAGTAAATTTTGAAATTTGTAGGTGTCATTTAAAAACATGATGACACTTGTCTGAAGTGGTAGTTTTGTATCTCTGCAAATATCTACATCTGTGAAGACAGGCCTTCCCAGTATAAATAAAATTTTCTTTCAGGCATTTTGGTCTCAGCTCATTTCTGCCAATTTAAATACTTTATATGGTAAAAATTGAATTATTCTAACTCCCTTCACTAGTCAATGAACAGAATAAACATCTCCAGAGGTCAGTCACAGCAATATAGTGACATTGAAAGTGCTTTTCTGTTGTCACTGAGGCATAATATTAGATGAGGGAAGCTAGTAATTCACAATCTATCAGTGGTTGCAAAACCAAAACAGCTCATAGAAACTTTCCCTCATTAACTTAATATTTAAATTTTAAGCACCACTTCAACATTGCTGCTAGATGAGAAAGAGGGTCTAACCCAGTCTGAGGTCTGTGTAGGAAGAACTATAGATAAATATTGTACATTCAAAATGGAGGCTTTAGGAAGAACAGAACAGACCCCTGTGATAAAATATACTGGGGCTTTATTATGGCCAACTCACACTTTCCTTGCCTACATTAAGTTTTATAACCAAACTTGGAAGAGCAAATAAAAATTGTGATCACTTCATGATTTCCAGGAAGAGAAGAAGCAAAAAATCACAACCAGAATACATTTAGCTTCAATAGCCTGGAATGGCACATCCTCTTTACTACTAGCCATAGTATGGTATTATCAGCTGGAAGAAGCAGTGTTTCACAATAGACATGCTGTATATGGTACTTGGTGTATCCTGTGTTCATCTACTACTGAGCAACTGTAAAAGATGTTTGCACATGTCAATAATACTCCCATTAGATGTTTCTCTAGTTCCCAGTAAGAAATAAAATTCCCATAACTCATAACTAAGGTAGAGTATATATTCTACTGCATGATTCATGACTGCCCCTTATGGGCAGCAAAAATATCTGCTGATTTTCAAATCACTGTTCAATACAGACCTTTCCTTTTCTTTAAATATAGTTCATTAGAAGTCCAATTTCCTGATATTTTTGTGATTCATTTCACATTGAATCCATAGCCCTGAGTCACAAGTAAAATATTTGCAGAAAGAATGTGAACAGCCTGTAGAAGCATATTTTGAATAAATAGCAACCTTATGCAAAGAGCCAGATTCTTATACTCTTATTTGCATTGGTGACTA
The DNA here is from genome assembly GCF_964035555.1 of Netta rufina. Lineage (NCBI taxonomy): Eukaryota > Metazoa > Chordata > Aves > Anseriformes > Anatidae > Netta > Netta rufina. The sequence goes on along the minus strand of NC_140125.1, from coordinate 110,732,420 downwards.
AACAGAATAAGCCCACTGATATCCATATAGTTACTTTAGATTTACCAAAATCCTACTGAGCAGAATTTAGCCCATTGCTATAAATCAATGGATAAATTGTACTTATTTAGAGTGAAAATGAGCCAAGACCTACTTGTCTAACTCATATAACAGTTTCTGGTAATCTTAGAAGGAATTTTGTCTGATTAAGGCAGGATCTGATTTTATGTCCATTCCCTGGAGGGTTGCTTCTCTGAGCTGGTCACCTTCTTGCTGCATTAGCAATTTTGAAATAATAGGAAAGAGAAAAAGCTTCTAAGATTGTGGGAAATGCATATATGTGGTAACAAAGTTGCTGATACATTAACATTTTGCAGAGTATTAACCACAAAGGAATAGTGATGTGGTATTAAAAATAATTTGACATTGTCCCTGCTGTTTGTTGCTCATTATCAGTGCTTATTGCCAGTTCAACATTCCTCAAAAAAATTTAAATCCTACCTTGGGAAAATGAGGTAGGGATTATGTGCAATGGCTGATGACATCATCTGCTAGTAATGGCTATAAATCTTGAGTGAATTTGTGAGTACAAATGTGCAGCTTGGAAGGTGCCAGACTTCACGCCTGCATACTTATAGCTTGCAAATTCATCATGTGCAGAATTTGGGAACATCATTTTCATCTAGAATGCACACAACTACAATTTGGTGGAGCCAGATAAAGAGAAAAAATCCTATCTCTACTAGAAAAAAATATGGTGCCATATTTTATAGGATGATTTATTTCATATTTTTAAGTTACTTTAAATAATTAAAAATATTTTTAAATTAAAATTTTAAATATATTTTTTTAAATACTTAAGGTATTTTAAATACTTCATATATGTCTTCATCTAAGTGTCAGTTTGACTGATAGAGACATTTTAAAAATTATTCTTATGATGTAACAGCAAGAAGGCTTCTTGCACGCTGAGTGCAGTATAAGTGAGTGTTAACAAAGCACTAATGCCATTTGGACAGGATAATACTAGTTAGTGTGTCCAAACCTCTTAAAAGTATATTTTAAACTATTATATTGCCAATTAAGCAGCAAGGTGGAAAATTCTTGTCTTTCTATTGGCATAGAAAGAGTCTTTCTAAGATTTTATTTTCCCTTATATCTTTTTAAAAAGTAAGAGTAAATGTGGACTTTACCTTAAAAGGTTGGTATTTAAAGAAGTACTCCTTAAATAACTTGTACATTGTGGCAAAGCAATATCATCTGGGAGAAAATTGGCAGAAAGCCTGGCTAAAAAAGGGTTGGCTGGTTCAGGGAACTGGTAATGAAATCCTTAGGTTTTACCAATATGCTTTGTTCTGATTCCTGTCCAGCTTTGGTCACAGCCACTGAAAGTTCTTACTGGAGACGAGACCAAGCAACAAAGTCTTAGGCCCACTTTTGATCTTGGCCTGTTTGGATTTGGAAAGAAAGTTCAGGCTATCTCAGATGCTCATCTTCATACTGCTATTGAATGAGTCAGCCCTGATTTGAGTGCTAGAAGTGATGAGTTGCCACATAGTGGGGCCTCAAAGGGCATGCGTTTTCCTAAATTTCTGCTGATGCTTAAATTCCTGTCTTGTTTGAGTGCCAATGAAGGTACATATAAAATCTTATGGACATGTGACTCAGTCATTTTGTTGGAGCAATCTATATCTACTTTGTGGCATCATCAAGATGTTTCCAGGTGTCTACATGAGGAATTTCACTCACTTGGGATTAGCCCTCAGCAGTAAAACTCAAGTTAGATTCGTTTGCACTAATGAGATTTTGTTCAGAGTTTACATGCTGGAGCCAGTACTTAGACTCCAAAAGTCCATCTAAAGCTACATCAAAGCTCATTGCATTTTCAATTAAAATCTTAGATGGAGTTGCATATGCACATATGCACAGTGACTTCCTTACTCTGCTTGTTGAGGATGTTCCAAACCTTTTCCTCCTTTTTTGAGGGTGAGTCAGTGTGGAGCCCTCCTTGTCTCCAAGTTGCCAATCTTGCTAAACAGCATCCCTACAAACAAGCAAACAAATCATCTTGGTTTGTCTGTTCTGATCTGACACACCACAAAAACACTTGTGCCCTCACAAAAGGGCTGGCAGGGTTGTGAAGCCAAGGAGCAGACTGCTGCCTTAGGCAGTGATTTTTTTATTTTTTTTCATGGTATTTCAGTTAATCTGAACACTGTCTCCTAGAAAGAGGCAGTAGAGATCATTTTTCCATATTTGCCTTTGTTCTTGGTGATCTTTCTATCAGGTCCATGAGTATGTTTAGGATGAAAGACTCCATTTCCAACTAAATCCACCTTGCTTGTTCCTGCTCTTGTTCTTTTACTTCATAAATGGAGGATCCATTATAGCAAGATAAGAAATATAGTATTTTAAAAGAATCTTTTAAGGAAAAAAAAAAAAAAAGAATTCAGACTTGTTTCTCCAGTCAGTACCAACCATATAGTACTTCTATCTTAACTGGACTGCAGTAAAAGCATTGATAATAGGTATTAGTACAGATGGATTTGTATTTAGTGACAATTAGTTTTATTTTCATTTGAAAAATACATATAACTCCCTGATTCCTCTACATATTGAATTGTAAAACCACTTTTCTGACATCTGTAAATTCCAAAAATTACAAATGAACAATCCTCTGTGACACCATAACTATTACTACTATATAGTACTATAAAGGCTTTATTCCTTTACTCTATGTGCACAAATAATAGCTCAAAGTATAAAGAATTATTTTGAATAGGCACTTTGGAGCTGATGATATAAAAATGTTCTACAGAAACATTTCAGATTACCTAGAATAAATGTAAACTGGATTTCTATAGACAATTGATCTATTCATATTCCTACTTGCTCAAAGTTATAAGTCAAATATTCCACTACATATATTGTTTGCATGTGCATTTCATTCTACTTTATTGTTATTATTATTATTATTTACAGCAAATCTACTCAGCTATAATTCCACCAGCTGCAGTGCTATGCTGGTATATGTCATAGAATGTCCTGTTCATGATACAGTAATTTGAAAGTCTGCAGTTGGAACGAATGTGAGAGAACATGTACATGAATAAATTAATTTTGACACTGGAAGTCAGAAACAAACCATGAAGGCATAAAGGCATGTATTTTGAAGCTTAAATGAATATTTTCAACAATTATAAATAAAATAATTAACATCTTATACCACATCTTGTGCAACAATCAATCAACATCCATGAAAACTGGGCTATGGAAATTCATCCTAAGAACCATGCCACATTGTTTTAGTCATTCCATAATATTTTATGCCTTTGTGTTGGCTTTACTCCCACTGTTAGTAATCTGGATCCGGAGAATAATCTCCAGGGAATTATGAGTTTGTTTGTAGGGAACTGTTTTTTCCTCACATGTGGACTCTAACTGTTAAGACTCCAAGCAATCCCTCCTAACAGTTCTGAGTCTGTGCTAAAAAAGTACAGTAACGGATCTGCTCAAGGGATGAAGCTATTTCTGCTGAATGAACTGAAACTGATACTGCACAAGCAACTTGAGGTAAGAGCAATCCAGTTCTGCCTGATTCCAGAAGAATATTAGCATGACAATGATGAGGCAGAAAGCTGAATTACATCACCTCATCAGTACTATCACTCATTGACTAATTTTCCCAAAGCGTAGAACACTATTTTTAGCTGTTTCAAAAAATTCTGAAATCTGCCATGTTTCTTATTATTATGCTATTAACCTCACAGGCAATCCATATTATTTTCCTTAGGGATGCCAGTGAGTCCTGCAATCAGAAAGGAGTCTTGCCCTTAACTTGGTAGAGACTGTAAAATTAGGATAAAACCCTCACTGACAGCTGTACAGCAGAGTATATGAGATAGAAGCAATTAGGAAGTATAAATACTGATTTGGGTCCTTAAGACAAGTAACATCCAAATTTAGGTGTCGGAATTCCTACCAGCATAACTAGATGAGAACTTCACTGGACTACTAGAACTCAACTTCCTTGGAAGCTTCCTTACATATTCAAACACATATTTGAATGATTTTGCTATGACACCACTTAAAGTGTCCCCAAAACATCTATTATTATTATTATATGAATCACTTTTTAAATGATTGTTCATGCACACCTGTTTAATTCCCCCTTTTATCTGCTGCCTCACATAGTTAGTTCAACCAAAACATAAGCTATACCTCAACACCTCATTAGATAAAAGTTTTCAATTTACAAACATGATAGTTTCATGAAAAAATTAAGTATTTGTTCTGTTAAAGTTCTCACAAAATTGACATTTTTTTTTTTTTTGCCAGAAACATTTAATGAAAAATGCTATTTTTTTGTGCTCTACATTACTACCTATAGAAGTAAATATTTGTGATAGAAATTGCTAGCTTCTGTTTCTATAACAACAACAAACTATTTTCAGCTACTCACACTATAGTAGTACTGAACTAGAACTTTTCTCTACTATTGCCATTTAGTGACCCAGATTATGAAATATCGATGTACTAATAATAAAACATTTAAAATGATGTGTGTAGATGTAATTTTCTGCACTCACATTTAAGTACTTCTACAGGTTTGTCCATTAGGAACATTATGCTGGAAGAGTTTGCATATATTTTCCACTACTCATTGCAGTTACCAGCAGCCTGAACATATCTCATATTTCAGAAGTCCTTGTTGTGTTTGCCACTTATTCCACTGAATATATATATGTGATCTACGAAGGTAAAAGATGATAAAAAGCTACACATTGCTTGCAAATCCAGACGGAAGAGAGATAGGTTCCCTTTTCTCTCTTAAATGGATTAACAAAACCAATAAGCTTATTTTGATCCTTCCTATTCCAATGGAAATATTAACTGAACAGTTTGTTTTTAGCTGGCTGTTGGGCAACACTGACTAACTGCAGCATCACAGGACTTCCTAAATATAGGGATCGTCTTGTATCCTGATGAAGTACAGATTCAGCCAGTTAAACCTTGGCATCATTGGAGACAGAGCAGAACTTAGGTACTCACCGTCATTCACACCTGGAGAGAATTCAGTTGACATGAGAGTTTTGCGTGACATACGTGGGCTAAAGCTCTGTGATGTTTGATGTTGAACATCAAACTCTATGTAATACAAGCTCTCTGTAACGTTTTGATGGATAGCAGATGCCTAAGCCCCCCAGAAACTTGGGTCTTTAGAATGTGGTGGCACAAAATCATCATCAGCTAGAAATTTATCCTTTATCAAATCAGCTAGGGAGAGATTTTCATAAAAATTTTGAGCACCCAACTCTTGTTGCATGTTACAGCATGGCACACATGTCAGTATGCCATTTCACCTGTATGACCTGCTTGTCAAGCAGACATGTCATCTGGGATCTTTGACAATCAGAAATTTCACCAATCTATTCTGTTTTATGGAAAGCAAAGTATTTGGAAGAGTTATATTGGATGTCCAGTTGCCCTGGACGAGGGCATTGAGTGCACCCTCAGTAAGTTTGCAGATGACACCAAGCTATGCGCGTGTGTCGATCTGCTCGAGGGTAGGAAAGCTCTGCAGGAGGATCTGGATAGGCTGCACCGATGGGCTGAGGTCAACTGCATGAAGTTTAACAAGGCCAAGTGCCGGGTCCTGCACCTGGGGCACAATAACCCCAAGCAGAGCTACAGGCTGGGAGATGAGTGGTTGGAAAGCTGCCAGGCAGAGAAGGACCTGGGAGTGATGGTGGATAGTCGGCTGAATATGAGCCAGCAGTGTGCTCAGGTGGCCAAGAAGGCCAACGGCATCCTGGCTTGTATCAGAAACAGTGTGACCAGCAGGGCTAGGGAGGTGATCGTCCCCCTGTACTTGGCTCTGGTGAGGTCGCACCTTGAGTACTGTGTTCAGTTTTGGGCTCCTCGCTACAAGAAGGACATCGAGGTGCTTGAGCGGGTGCAGAGAAGGGCGACGAAGCTGGTGAGGGGCCTGGAGAACAAGTCCTGTGAGGAGCGGCTGAGGGAGCTGGGCTTGTTCAGCCTGGAGAAGAGGAGGCTCAGGGGCAACCTTATTGCTCTCTACAGATACCTTAAAGGAGGCTGTAGCGAGGTGGGGGTTGGCCTGTTCTTCCACGTGCCTGGTGACAGGACGAGGGGGAATGGGCTTAAGTCGCGCCAGGGGAGTTTTAGGTTAGATGTTAGGAAGAACTTCTTTACCGAAAGGGTTGTTAGGCATTGGAACAGGCTGCCCAGGGAAGTGGTGGAGTCACCATCCCTGGAAGTCTTTAAAAGACGTTTAGATGTAGAGCTTAGGGATATGGTTTAGTGGGGATTCTTAGCGTTAGGTAGAGGTTGGACTCGATGATCTTGAGGTCTCTTCCAACGTAGAAATTCTGTGATTCTGTGATTCTGTGATATTATTTGTAATGAAATTTTCAGTCAATGTTGCACTTATGAGAGACAGTCTACAGCTCGTCTTTAAGGTGTTGGCTTGAGAAGAGTAGAGGAAGGACTGATACGTAGATTCATGCTAATATTTTAACTGCCATATCTGGGACCAACTCAGGCAAAGAAGTAGAACTTGAAGCAGTCTGACCTCAGGAGTTCAGGTTACTTGCAGTAAAACTATGAAAACAACATGTGGGATTGAGGAAATTTGTTGATTCAGGGTACTCCTGGACAATGTAAACTCTTGTCAAGGTAGAATAAATCTATAAGTAAATGGAAGTCAGTTCACTCTAGCACTCATATTTGAGGATGTTTCTATAAAATAAGATGCAGACCTAGATCTTTTTGGGTTTATCTCTGGAAATTCAGAGCCTTGCTTCTTCCACTGCAGAATGACTTACACTGAGGTGTGAAAACAAAGAGAGAAACAGCAAAAACAGCAAAATACAAACGCAAGGTAAGTAACAGCATAATTCAAATAATCTATTACAAAATAAATTTTGAAACCCGGGGTATAAGATACCTGATCAAATGTAAATACTTTTTATATCTTAGCTAGCAGACCCAGGCTTCCTCTAGAATCACTGGAGAGAAATAGATGCTTTAATGTAATTCATCTTAGGAATTTTATTTACTGACTCAGGATAAACTGAGTTGCACTTTAGAAGGGTGTATTTCTCTCCACTGACTATAAGGAGCCTACAGTGATAAGCTCAGATGTGCATGTCTAGATTATAGACATTTGTAGTTGTTTGATCTACTACAGTTAAGAAAGCACAAAATATATTTGACCCACATGTCATGGTTTCAGTGAGAATGGATATAATTATTATTATTATTTTTTGATCTATCTGCTTAAGGGGACCTGTTGGAGACAAATGCTTGAAGAGATGGACCAAAGGTCTTAACCAGCAGGGCTGATATTATGCTCCTGTGTTTTTAATCTGAACAACGCTAATGTTATAAAATGTAAAGAACAGGAAAAAATGACTCGAGCTTTGAAATGTAATAAAGTGACCATCAGGACCCTAGGATCCTAGACTTAGAACTGGAGAAAAGACAGGCTTATAAGATAAGGAAAAACTAAACAATTTAGACTGAACCTCTTATGACCCAGTTCAAGTATTTCTGGTGGGTTACATGAAGCTGACCTACTGTGTATGGCATAAAACATGAAGTTTAAAATGTATGAGGAAAATGTTGTTAAAGGAGCTCGTAAATGAGATTGACCCTACCAAAGTTTTGCAAAACACACTAGAACCATAAAAAAGTGGGGTTTACAAATACAACATTTCTACTTATTATCTACAACTGCCTTCTCTAGCAGAAGGGATTATAGCTATATAACTATCCTTAATTAGGGGACATATCTACTGTTTAAGAAATTTAATTTGAATTTGGATTAAACCCAACATTTAGGTGGCTGAATTTTTATACTACAATAAGATACAATAATAGTTTAAAAAAAAAAAAAAAAAAGGAAACAATGATAAGTATAAGCATTTCATATTTTATACTAAGTAGTTTATAGTGCATTAAGTGATCATGTAAATGTCACAGATGACTCACATTATCATAAGAAAGTGTAATTCTTCTTTTGTTTTAGGAGGCAAGAGCAATGGGAAAGCTCAGGTTTCATTCAGAAACTGTCCAATCTTTTTATTGAAATATTGACATCTCTTGGGCTCCTATATCTATGCTGTGAAATTTTGTGTGACTGGATAAATCACATATTCTGTAATGAGGACTGGGAAAAATGAAAGGACTATTGTTTCTTAAAACAGAAAAACACTGTATTTATTTACTTATTTATTTTACTCTGTTCAACAGAATAAACAAATTTTTAAAGCTCTCTGTAAAATATTACCACATAAATATTTTCACAAGTAACCTTCATGCCAGGTAAAGAATTATCAGCCTTTGTCTAGTTTTACATTTTCTCTTGAAGACATAAGACTATACGAAGCTATATCTCACAATCTATTCAGAGCTTTAGAGCAATGGAAAAATAATTAATTAAGCCTGTAGTGTCATGTGGAACAACTCCCATTTACCAATATAAAAAAAAAAAAAAAAAAAAAAAAAAAGAACAAAGGCATAGACAGAGCCTGCAATTTGTCCATTAGCACAAAACTCATTGGCAAAGAAGATATCTCCTGGAATCAAAATCCCATAACTTAATCTCAAGATCATCTATCCTTTTTGGGTGTTGGGGTCCATCTCATTTCTGAATGCCACATTTGGAAAGCAATTTGAAGCAAAATTTCTTCCACTAGTACAATATTATTTTCTCTAATGAGCTGTCTCTGTTTTGTGCCAGTAACAGCTCTGCTTTGTGGTCAACTAAAATACTATTCATAGTTACTATACACCCCTCCAGGGATCCATTTTTATATTCCCAGTCATTCTACTGACAAAAGAGTATTAGGTAGACAAGGAACACTAGATATGGCCTTGTTCTTAAAAGAACCCTGACAAATCACCCAGGTAATGCAGTTACACTGTATGAGCAAACATACAGTATAGATTGAGGAACTGGTAAATAAATGTTCAAAATTTTCTACAGAGTGTTTAAAAAACTAAATATTTCTTTACAGCATAGATGCCTAAATATATTAACTTACTTTAAGGAGGGGGTATAAGCTGAGAGAAATAGAACAAACAAATAAACCTGTAAAAAATACATAAACTAAGTGTTATAGACCTATTTCTATTTACATAAAAACGCTCTAAAGTTTTAGATTTACATTTCTAAATGATAATATAAAGCTGTATTAAAAATATGGAAATCACTGTATAATTTAGTTACTTAATGAATTTGAGTACTAAAATGACAACTTAACAGCCTCCACGTATATTTCCCCCAATCTTTCATGACATGGTCTTAAGCTTCACCCAAGTCCTATCAGACAAACACCTTCTGCAGCAAGAGTCTAGAAAGTCAGAAATTAATCTCATTTTATACAAATTCATACATTTTAGCCCCATATCTGCTTATTGTTTTGACTGGAATACTTAAAATCCTTAAACATTTATGAAATTTTGGGAAAGAAATAATTTATTAAAGTGAAATTCTCAATAATGGCTAAAGTTATCAAAGTTGCTACTGACTTCTTTGTTGATAGTCTACATACAGAGAACTACTGAAATCAAGAGGTAAAATTAACACTTAGGTTTGGAGAAAATGCAATATTTATGTTTCATTTGCAAAGAGAATGGGATCAACCTTGACTAAAGTATGTTTTTCATTTTCTTCAGAGCTTGTACTTATAGGAAGCCTTGTTATTTGAAGCTCAAGTGCACAAATCAATGGGTGGTGAGGGAGAAAGATATTTTGGTATACAATTATACATACATTGAAGGAAAGAAAAGAACCCTGTTCCTTTGGCTTCAGAAACAGACCTCAAAGAAAAGGAGAGCTAACAAAGAGTAAGCTCTAGTTTGCAATAAATAAAAGCAACCCCCTCTTTTTAACAAATTAAAGCAGGCTCTTTGCTGGCAAGAGTTACAGGTTTCTAACTCTCTCTAACAGCACAGTTCTTTAGATATTTCTCCAAGTTAGGCAGCATTTATTGTTTGCCTTTCCCCCATTTGGATCCGATAGTTGAGTGTTAATCTGTAATGAATTTCTATATTGTAGAAAGCTGACATAATTATTTCATAAATCACAGAGATAGAGCTAAAAAAGGCAACAAAACCCACAATGTATTTCTTAGAGATTCATAAGTAGAACCCAGTAACCCCTTTTCATTGTGGACCAGCTGGGTGGGGACTGGCATGCACTGTCAATTGTGGATCTGTTTCATTGTCCTAGGTGAAAGGAGTAACTGTGTAAAAAGAAAATAAGTTTTATGATGAAGGGTAACAAGTACTAATAGGGTTCCTGTGAGTGCCTGCAGTCTGCACATGATTGAGGATAGCATCAATACTCGATATTATACCAAGAATTCATGATGAACAAGGAAGCTAATCCCCTTTCTGTATCTAAGTTAATCAGCCAAAATAGAAAACAAAATTGGCAGGACATTGGATATTTGGGGCCTCCATAAACCAACACCAACAGAACACAGCAATTTTGCTGATTAAAAAAGTAGTAACTGTTCAGATTTTACATATTTAGCAACTGAAGCTACTAATGTGGGATCCAGCCTGCAAAACCAAATATGATGTTAATTTAATATCTAACAAATGTTTGTGAAGTTACAAAAAGAAAAGCATTTGGTTTTCAATTTCCTTCATTATGTCCCCACCCCATGAAACCCCTGCAGGCCCATTTCCTTTTCTTGTTTGAACTGAACAGCAACTTTCCCAACAAACTCAAAGGCTGTTTTTTTAAAGGAGCTTAAGAGAGTTGGTCACTCAATCTAGGTTTGATCCAACTGAGAAGTGAACACCTCATTCAACACATTTCTACGTAACTTTATTAGGCATTGCCTAAAGATATGAAATAGATAATGATATGAAAAAATACATATGATATATATATATATATATTAAAAAAAATATATATAATATCAACATGCTACTTTCTTCAGGGGATCTTTCTTCCCTTCTCATACCACAAAATACAAGAATTAATTGCAGTTTTTGTCCAAGCTCTGTCAGGCCTCTAAATGGAGACCAAAGGCAGTATTTCTCCTGCACTTGTCCCAGGGACACAGAACAGCCCGTTTTCATTAATGAAGCCACTCTTGAGATACTCCTGGGTAATCAGATGGAGGTCTGTTTATAATTATAGGCTAGACACTGAGATGCTAACTTTAATATTGCTAACAAGGGTAGCACTTGCAAAGAAAATTTTGTCTGGTACAAGGGTTAGGAGCAATGTTTCTTTCTCAGGATCTCCATCAAATTCTTACTAGCTGTCAGATGTATGGCAACCTACAGAATAATTTCATCTTCACTCACTGTTATATAAAACTGAGCTACATAAAAGTGATATTCCATTATTTTCTGTATCTGTTCTTTTAAAGTATATTCTTAATCTGTTGATCATTTCTCTATGGAAAAAGAGTATTTTTTCACATATACACCAAAAACATTTATTTTAAAAATTTAAAGTAACAAATATATGCATATTTTAAACTAATTTTCCCCTTTTCTAATTCTATAAAATTACTCTCAGTACACCACTAGTTATTTTGAAATGATGTGCCAGCTTTTGTCAGAACAAAAAGGAAGAAGAAAAACTGGACTTAAGTTGTTGCATCAGGTAAGTATCAACAGAGCAGAAGAGAAAAGCAGTTTGTGATTTTCAGACCTTAAAGTAACACACCTGCTGTGGCTGTATAATCACCATGCAATAATTTAGATAAAATAAAGTGTCTATCTTGAGAGGGTCTTTTCTTTACAACAACCACACTACAACCTGAATAATTTCATTTTAGGTAAAAGAAATAATCATACGAGTGGATTTATACAAGCACTGAATGCTGGTCTGAGTTAATTGGTTGGAAGTTAACAAGACTATTGATGAATGCTCCTGGAAAGCCTATCCTTCAATCTCATATTGCACTCGGGAGTACATTTTAAAGAGAGAGGGAAAAATAATAATTGGTAATGTAAAGCTCAGACTCAAAAAGGAAGTTCATTAGCTACAATAAATTTTGAAAACCTGGGTTTAAATCTTTATTCAGATATAACTTTTCTATAGCAGAGATCATGTCAGTGAGCAAACAACTATAACAGTGGTACTGAGATACAGGGTTTAACTCTCATCACACTCCCTGAAGTGTCATGCAGAATTAGTCAGCTCAGCAAGCATAGCTTGCAAACAGCTGCATTTTAAACATTTTTTTTTTTCTAAACCAGCCAGTTATACACAAAGAGGTTCATCATGCTTGAAGACTCTCTTGTTTCTGAAAGTGTATTAAGTACCTGATTCAACGGTGCAGACACAAGTTCATACATATATGTGTGTATGTGCATGGATATTTCTATACTTTTTAACCTAGAAGGCAATCCATGCGATCACATTCCTGCCTTTCCTTAGCAAACATTCCTCCCCTCCCCAAAAACTGCAGGCAGATGAAAAGTTAAATTGAAAAGGGGTAGTACTGCTCTCCATGATTCCTTACTCCATGTTTATATTAACATGAAAAATCCAGAGGGGACTATCTGATTTCCTGTCTACGGTGTTCTTTGCATAGTCACTTTTTTTAAGTGAAGAACCTATTGAATAGCAGAGTGCTTCCAGGAAATGAAGATGAGACATGGTATTTGTTCTTCCATATTTAACTAATGTTTCAGGAAAGATCCTGCATTCCAGCAATACAAAGAAAATGAGGTTTCCTGAGCTGCCTTCCAGGAATTTAATATTCTGTCAAAATCAGGAGCCTTTTGCAGAAATCCCTATACAGGCATGTAGTGAGGAAGAGCAAACCCCAAACCCAGCCCCAGAGGGCTCACAATCAAAATATAACAGAAAAAAAAAAAAATATATGGGAGGTCTCAAAAAGAGTGGCTCAGTGACCAGACCATGAACAAAACTTGGATTTGATAACATCTGAACTTTCTGTGTCTTTCATAATGCCTTGCCTTGCCAATACAATCTATACCTTTTGAGTCACATTGGAACAGTCATCAGCTCTCAGATCTGACATCCAGCAAAGCTTGTCCTAGATCTTCAGACTCAGATGAAATATTTTCTCCAGCTGCATGCCCAGCTTCAGTACTGTTGCTTCATGTAACAATTCCTAATTTACACAGGATCTCTCTGCTATTACTAGCACTGAGTGAATCTCTCTGGTCTCTCCATTGCCATATGAGTCAGTCATCTGAAATAAACATGAAGGCCAGAAAGAAAGTAACCTAGAAACAGTTCTGGGATAAATTAGTTCTTTACATAAAATGATTTCATTTACTATTTTATTTAAGTGAGCAAACTAGAGACCATGTTGTGGTTCTGCAGCTTAACAGAGTGGCAGAACAGCACAACACTTATTTAAAACAAACAAATGTCAAATTCCTGCTTGCCATAGATCTCAAATGCTCAAGGGTTGCTCCTGTTTAAGTGAGACACCAATGGCTTTCAGCAGAGCTTGGTGACGTACATCCTTCCATAGGGTTGGAAACATGCCGTTCTCTTGGATGCACATTGTGTTCTGTGGACATGCTGAATCTCTTTTCTCAGTACTTACATGTGACTCAGAGGGAAAGTATTGATAGTGGATATGGCAGCAGATTGCATATGGCATTGAACTTTGCACATTAGGCTTGTTAGGAGATATTGCCACCTATTGTTTTCTATCTTGGTTGCATTGCATTCTTAATAAGTAGTTGGGTTTCATGCATTTTAGCAATATTCCAGATAGAAACTTTATGAGATGGGAATCTGCATTTTGTTATTGATGTTAAATAAATGGATGATTTTCTAGGAGTAATTGGCTTTTATCTATCCTAGTTGTTTCTTTAGCAAGTGTCACTATGACATTCAAATTCTTCAGAGATCTGCAGAGTGAAGCTTATCTGAAATTAAATACTATTTCATCTCCTGAAGTTCTAGACAGCTCTGTATTATCCATAATATGAAATGACTCCCAGTTAGCTAGGAAAGTTCATAAAATGTAGATTTCTGCTTCTTTTAGAAATAATCAGAAGCTATCACACTAAATTGATTTGTTTACTTTAGAGAGAGAGAAAAAAGTCTTTTACAAAGACTTCTTTAGTAACTACAAGCATTTGTTATTCTTTTGGATAGTTTATTTACTGCAATACAGATCTTGGACAATTAAAACTTTTGGACTTCAGATCAAATCATATATTTGCTTAAAATCAAGTTTGTCTTTCACTTTTTTTTTTGGTCTTTTTAGCATGATTTTTTTTTTTTTTTCTTAATACCGATTAAGACTGTTTTTCACAGCATTTTTTTTTCAGTTAATGAAAAATGCAATTATTTGTCTGACTTAATGATATTCTTCCTATGATCCTTGTTAATAATCTTATGATCCTTATTGCAAAGTTATTCAACGGAATCTGTCCTGAAATAGCTTGAATATTTAAATGCAGATAGGCAGTACCATATAGCATATAACAGTACCATATTCCACAGATAGATGGAATCAAAGTGAATGTCCTGATACAACTAGGAAGCTACTGGATGAAGAGGAATGATATCCTCAGGGGCATTTCCTTATGTATTTTTCATGTTGCTGTCCTGGGCATTTTGGTCTGTCTGTACAGTTCCTTTGGAGTTGTGATATGAGAACATTTTCACCAAGATATTGAGCACAAGCTATCAGAAGAAAATGTGGCAGCTAGTTGCACATGTTTTTCCAACAGAACAGCCTGTTTTGTGTCACCATGAAGCTAAACTGTGGCACACTGATACTAAGAAAGAATGGGAGTCCCAAGAGTCACAAAAACACATAGCCTTTGTGAAATGGCACAGTGGGAAGAAACTATTTATTTATTTATTTGGGAAAAAATATTTTAGGCATACAAGGACCAAAGAACTGTCCATTGTGTTCTTGATAAAAATGTCAAGTGCAGTTGTAGCCATAGCCAAGCATAACAACAAAATGAGGATACATAAGTTCAAAAATATATGGATAGTGCTTTTTTAGAGATGGCTGGACAAATTAGTTCTCAGCATTAGACCAAAACCAAAAGATAATTATTATCTTTACACTTAATTTCATGTAGAAGCTACTCAAAGTACTGTTCATTTCTCTTTGTTTCTCTTTGTAGTGAGTTTTCTAATAGATGCATTATTTCATCTTTGACTTACATAGTAATTATTTTTTTAAAGACAGCTGCTCTTGAACCTTATTAATTACAAAGTTCAAGAAGACTGTTAGGACTTTGGAGATACTTACAGAATAGTAAGAAAATTATCTTAAATTAACAAGGAAGCCCAAGATGTAAGATTTATATAGAAGAAAGATGTCAAACAAAAAACTTGTACCATATGTGGAAAGCAACTGGGAAAGAAACCTAGATTAAATAAGCACAAAATCACCTGACCAACTTTTTTATAGATCCACAAAAACAGAAGATGTTTTATTTCCCAACACCTTCAGATCACATCTTTCTGGAAAGAAAACATCAGTTAAGCATAAAAATTTATTTCATGTAAGTATAAATGGATTAATGTTATAATTTAGTTACATATGAGGTTTAGATTAGTTGAGTTAATGTTTCTTCTGCCCTAAAACTCTTTGAATTTACAGGAATTTATCACAGAGGAGTATCCAGACCACAAATAGCATCCTGGAAAAAGAAGAAAACACTTTTTTTTTTTTTTTTTTTTTTTGACATATTCGTCTCAAAACACTTTGAAAGTGTAACATAATAGTAGCTGAAGTCAGTGGCAATAAACTTGCATGACTTCATATCACTTGGGAATGGCATTCAGCCATTTTCTTACAGCTTTCTATGATAAATGTTCTAAGGCTTTGTTTTTAAAAGTTACAAGTTGGTGGATGTTTTGAGGACTTTTTTTTTTTTTTTAATATTGACTTAATTTAATTTTATGAATTTTTAAATGAAACAAACTTCATTACCTTTGTGTTTTTATGTTTATAGGAATACTGTGTGAAATTTTATATTTTACAAGACTCTAAATAGAGATTCATTTTATTATTTTACATACATATATATATATATTATTTTTTTCCTCAAGAATCAAAATTTGGTAGAAAGCTTCCTTAATATTCTGTGATGCTGGTGATCTCATTTGTACCATTCAGATATCCATCAGTATTGCTAGAGCTCATAGATCTTTTTTCTCAGCCATCTGGTCTATCTGGTATCAAGGGAAGTAAATAAATAAATGAAAACAGTGAAACATCTGAGTATCTTCTGAATTACCTCAGAGGAGAGTAAATTTTGATGAATTCACACAGGATTATCAGTAATAAGAAGATATTAAAGTCTTCTGTAAAATATTGATCTTTTCTAGTTTGACTAACTCGATAAAATCATTAAATTTGACTGAACTTATGTTCAGTCAAATATTCTATGGGATTCTATGGGATTCTATGGGAATTCTAGGATTCTATGGTCTCTGACCATAGAATCCTAGGATAATACTGGCTGCAAAGGGCCACAGGAGTTCTCCAGCAAAATTTTCTGCTCACAGCAAAGTCAGAAATTAGGTCAGACCAGGCTGCCGAGAACTTTATTCAATAAGGTCTTGAAAATTTCCAAGGACCTCTCTGTGCAACCTGTTTCTCATCCAACTGAGATCAAAACCAATTTGAATGGTTTTGCATATCTTAACACATAAAAATAAAATAAAATAAAATAAAATAAAATAAAATAAAATAAAATAAAATAAAATAAAATAAAATAAAATAAAATAAAATAAAATAATAAAAATACTTTAGTAAAATAAAATAAAATAAAAATAATTAACTAAAACAAAACAAAACAAAACAAAACAAAATAAAATAAAATAAAATAAAATAAAAAGTAGTTCTGTTTAGTGTGGTGGGCTTATTTCAGACAGAAAGAAATCACTTTTGTCATTTCTAGGAGGGCTGAATTCACCCGACTCCATGGGAGGATGTGATACTAATCTTCTCTTATCCAGTAGCAGAGTAGTAGAGAATATAGACAAGATATCTGAGACTGTCTCAATTCTCTAGTTCAATTTAGGGCTTTAGAAGCTATCTCTTACTACTTCCAGAAATATACTTTGTCTTATACAACTACAACCTACAGGGGTGGGAGGAAGGCATGATATTTTGAAACTAGAAGTGGGTGGATTTGAACTGAAGTCACCAGAAAGCAGCTGGGTATCTTAATTAATAAGTAAACTTTACCGAGACTGAAATCATGATGGAGCTAAATCACTGTGTGAATTAAAATATATATGAAGACAGAGAACAAGAGTATGAAAATGACTTACTGACCCAGTGATTAGCCATGTACCCAGGAAGTTTTGATCCGTACTCCAGGACATATTAATTATTCTTGTCAGCTAGAACTGTGTTATTACCATAAGGAATATAGCTCAAGCTATCTAATTGGTTGTCATATTGTCAATGTCTCAGATAGTGTGATAGTATGATTAAGATCTCCAGATGCAGGAGAGAACTGAAATGAGGTACTTTGTGACCATGCCAATATTGCTTGTCTGTAAACTTTTTGATAAAAAAACTGCACTTTATTTTCCTCTGATACCCTTACTATTCAATATATGTTAACTGCATACACATGATAGGAAATGCATTTTTTCAGTAAATTTATAACAAATCTAACTGAAGATTCTGCATTGCTCCAGCCTGAACCATTTCCCACTCTCTTCACAAACACTTGGCCTTGGGTTTATCCTTGGTACACCCCCTATCAAATCTAATGTCGAATTTTTCAGTCAACTTCCACCATCACTTCACTAATGGTGCCAGTCCTTATCATCATTTCACAAACGCCTCTGCACCCTCTTCCACTTCCCCTCATGCTTGAAAAGAGATTCTCATCCATATTTTCAGTCAGCCTATATTTACATTTTTTATTCTTCTTAAAACCAGCTTCTGGTGAGATACCAACATTGTGGATATATAGGTCTATTAAGACTATACATTGTTAAGACTATACATTATTAAGACTATGTTCCTTGTACATCAGGATTTTAATGCTGTTTAGGATTCATTACACAAAGCTGCAATAGAACTAATAAACAGTAACAGTTTTTTTATGTTAAGACTGATAAGGGTAAGAATTTTATTACAGGAAGGTGAATCCCTGCTTACTCTTGGAATTTTATATCACAGTGTAGCTATAGAACTACTTAAGAGAAACTTCAGTTCTCCAGAACTTTTTGGTCCATAGAAGAATAATTTCTGAAAGTGGCACAAAAATACCAAAGGATGTGCACTATCAGAAATACAATTTAGACAGTTAGGCTGAAATGCATATAGGAATATGACCACAGATTGCCAAAATTATGGCTCTTCTGAGGCACTCAGGTGGCTCATTTGGATATTGTTTAAATTCAACCTGAATTCCACCACCTTGATACATCTGTGTAAGTTTATATATATTAAAATATATATATATATACAAAATATTGACCTAATTTGTGTAGGGAAAAACAAAGAAACAAAGAAACAAACAAACAAAGGGATTTCTTACAGAGCTGACTTTTTTTTTTTTTTTTTTTTTTTTTTTTAAGTTAGAAATATCTGCTATATGTATTTTATAGGGGTTGAGTTAAACTGGGAAGAAGATACTGAAAGCTGATCATAAAGGCCTTGAGATCCTGTTCCACACCAGACAAATCCAATAATACCAACATGCAGGTTCTTGCAGAATCAAAGTGGTTTTTTTTTGTTTGTTTGTTTCTCTAAACCTACACTGAGAATTACAATACATGTGAATAAATGAAATGTAGAGGGGTAATACAGTATGTGTGGCCTCAATGGTTCAGAAACTGTGAGTCACACCACAAACACAATCGTATTTTTTTACTCCTAAAAGAAGAAAAAAAAAAAACCTTTTCTTATCCAGATTGGTGTAATTTTTCTTTTCAACATTTCTTCTTTAGAACTTGAAATATTCTTCTTTCTGTTTAAATAAAAACACCTTTTTACAACTCCAGAAGCTGGACCTTAAGGAGGAAAACCAACACCAACAAGCAGCCTCGACACAGGCAATCTTATGGGAACAATACAGTCACCCCTCAGACAAGCAAGAAGGCAGCCTAACACTATCATTATGTGGCTGCCCTTCTGCAGGACAGGATTTTCTTCCTCATGCATCTCCAGAGTCAGGCTGTGTCCTTTGCTCCTCAGCAGCTCTGAAAAAATAAACATTAAGAAGAAAGACCTCCACGGAAATCATGAGCCTTCTCTACCCTCTCTGTTGCTTTTATCACCATTAAGCAATTGGAGATTTGGCAAAAGCTGACGTTTACTGTACGGATGGCTCAATTGACCTCTGGTGATGGAAAATGCTTAAGATTTAGTTTTTCTGTGTTAAGATCAAAGAATAAACATCAGTGGCTATGCAAAGTCTGAAGTCAGTTTAAAGTACATTTTAAAATATGACTTCAATATGGTTTTGTTCTGTAGTAAATATTTTAAAATATTTATACAAAATGCTTGTATCTGGTCTGTAGGAAGACTTTTAAACATCATAGATTGAGACAGTCTATGGCACAAGTATCCCGATCATAATACAATGGAGAGAATGCTGTTTTCACTACTTTTGTAATTATCTAAATTTAAGCCAGGATTTTACCAGTTAGTAAAAGTAAATGATTTTGATTTACTCTGGTTTAACATCTCTCCCACTGACTTTCCAACCCCCCCAAAATGATTTGTTTTTGAGACAGGGATCCCCTTCCCTCTAACCAGATGAAAGCTTTGGTGGTATTCCAAATGGGGAGAAATGCAAGTGCCCTTCCTGTTAGAGATTTATGGAAACACAGATAAACTTCAATAGAAAACATAATATCAGGCAGTATCCTCTCAATAGTGTTTTTTTCTTTTTTTTTCTTTTTTTTTTTTAAAAAAAAGTCATTATATAGAACTTATCCACTATATAACTAGATAAAATATTTTTAAACATCTAATTATACATAAATTTATATTTCTAGCAAATGGTACAGAAACAATATATTTCTGTAGAAAACATGATTCCAGTTCTTTCAAATGCTACAGGATCATTCCATTAGAGATCTATTAATCTTACAGAGTATAAAATGTCTTCACTTAAAATGTATTGTAGAAAAATAGATTAAAACTGTCTGTGCCTATTTTCCCTCAAAGCCATAAAGAATTTTGAAGATTCAATACATTTTGCCTTTTTACCAGCCTTCATCCTCTGATGTATTACAGACAGGAAAATTCTTTCATAAGATAATGGACGTGTTAAAACAAATAGCCCATCAGCAGCTTGGCCATTAAACAGTCCCACAGGTTGTTATAGACTTAAATAATAGTTACACAATAGACTGCAAAACATGTCATTTATAATGTCATTGTGACTCAATGATAAAGTATAAAATCTGGGCCTAAACTATAGTATTCAAATCCAAATTGAGATTCTTCACTCTTTTGGTGGTTTTCATTGTCCACAAGCACAGTACAAATGTATAAATTATTGGCTTACTGTTTTATACAAGCATGTGACATCTGGCAAAATGCAACACAATGAAGAGGGGAAAATTGTCTTCAAGGTATAACATTTGCAAGTCATCTTGTGTTACTTGAAATTTGTGATATGTGTCCAAATATTTCAAAGCAATGATCACAGTTTATTAGATATAGATGTTTTCTCCACCAAAAAGTGTCAGAAGTTTGTAATTTGCATTTAAGATTATATAGCAGTTATTTACAAGAAAGAGATCAGTGTACAGATATGAGTCATTGTAAATACATTTTTGTTTAATGAATTATCAGTAAAATGATTAATTATTTAATAGTGGTAAATTGTTTAATTTGTTATCAGTAAGTTGCTGATAACTATTTTATTTTCACATGGCAACTTGAATCATATTAAATTTTTCTTCCACTTACTTTTACATAATTTTACCCAATAGTTTTTCTTCTGTTCAGTCAGGTTTTGATGCAGATACCCACCACAGAGTTGGCGTCCATTCCTTCCCAAATTTATTGTAATGCTGCTGAAGTTGCATGCTGTTTGCATGCTTTTGTTTAGTTACTGTTCACTGGCATAACTTAGTTGAGAACCTGACCCCAAGTAATATAACTGCATTCATGTAGGAAGTCAGTCTCCTTTGGAGAAACTGCTAATTAAATTCATGGTCTCTGAAACGAGATCCACAACAGACTGATCTGTATTCCTACTCTTGAACATGGTGCCTTTGTGATAAAATGAAGTCTCACTTAAAGTTCTAGAAGAGGTGGATGGATGCCTTTGAAAAGTCTGTGCCAGCTGGTGTCAAAAGAATTTGTACAGTGTCATGTGGAGGGGCCCACAGCTGGACTTACGTCAATGTTTGTGGTCTTTGCAGTGGACAAAGTATTTTCTCCATTTCCTAACAACCAGAATGTGGGTTTGAGCAAAAGGAACTCTAAAGATTTTCTGAGCTCATGAATTCCCTGCATTGCTCATTCTACAAAAATACAAATATGTACTGGTGCGGGGATAGGTCTCTAAAAAACATTTTGAAGAGTATGATTCTGGGTGAAGCCAAGCAATATACAAATTTCATTTTGGGGTGCATTAAGTATAGCATAGCCAGCCAGTCAAAAGAAGTGATTCTACCACTATATTCAGCATTAGTACAGCCTCACCTTGAATACTGTGTACAGTTCTGGACTTCCCAATATAAAGAGGATATTAAGGAACTTAAAAGTGTCCAGAGGAGGTAATGAGCTGATAAAAGAAAGGCATGTCTTGTGAGGAGAGGCTGAGTACACTTGGGTTGTCCAGTCCGGAGAAAAGGAGGCTGAGAGGTGACCTCAGTTCTCTCTGTAGCTTCCTGAGGAGAGGAAAGAGGATGAGGTAACAGGCACAAACTGAAACACAGGAAGTTCTGGCTGGATATGAGGAAACATTTATTTACTGTAAGAGTGACAGAGCACTTGAAAAGGTTGTCCAGAGAGTTTGTGGAGTCTCCTTATTTGGAGATATTCAAAACCCACCTGGATGTGATCCTGTGCAATGTGCACTAGGTGACCCTGCTTGGCAAAGGTGTTGGACCAGATGATCTCCAGAGGTTCCTTCCAACGTGAACCATTGGGTGATTCTGTGAAATGGGGAGGGATGTGCCTGTATCTGCTCCCTAGTAAACAATGACAAGGACACATGGGAATGGCAAAAAGCTACACTTTGGGAGGTTCAGACCCGTTTTTTCCATTGGGAAAAATGTCTTTACCATGAGGTGGTCAAACACTGGAGCAGGTTTCCTAGTGAGGTTGTTGATGCCCCAAGGCTGTCAGTGTTCAAAAGGCATTTGGATAATGCCTTTCTATTCTATTCTATTCTATTCTATTCTATTCTATTCTATTCTATTCTATTCTATTCTATTCTATTCTATTCTATTCTATTCTGTTCTGTTCTGTTCTGTTCTGTTCTGTTCTGTTCTACTTTTCTTTTCTATTCCGTTCCATTCTGTTCGGTTCCATTATATTCTAAAGGAAGTCAACATCCATGATATTGCTTTCCATCATCCCAATGGATCCAAAATACCTGCAAACAGAGGTATCTATTAAGGCAAGTTTTTTATCATTTCAGACAGAATCACAGAATCATTTAGGTTGGAAGAGAGATCCAAGATCACCAAGTCCAACCTCTGGCTTAACACTAAACCATATCACTAAGCTCTATATCTAAACATCTTTTAAAGACCTTCAGAGATGGTGACTCAACCCTGGGCAGCCCATTCCAATGCCTTACAACCCTTTCAGTAAAGAAGTTTTCCGAAAAGTATTTGGTCTTGTACTTGTATATTTTATGAGTAGTCTTTTTCTCCCAGGAGACCCTCAAACTATGTTGTCTTCATTAGGGTGTCTAGTATAGTTCTCAAGATTACACTAACCTCTTATCCAGAGATCAGGTCAGGTCAGATAAGTGTAAATGAAATTTTTCATTATATTTTCATTTCCATCCTTCACATTCACAACTTAACACTCAGACCAGTCTTGGGCACAGATCCTGATGTTCTTAAATGAGTATGTGTTTAAATTAGTTTTATTTTTATTTATTTATTTTTTTTTCCTTGTACTACCTCTATACTTCATTTTTCCATGATTTTAGTGTCTTACAATGTTTCATACTCCATACCATGTATATGTATGGATGAATGGTTTTATACTACACTTTTCTGAGCCTGGTGTTACACAGAGGACAGTGCCACAGAACATACCCTAAGAAGGAAGTACAACGTTCCCTGGTATTTCAGGAAGGAAAACAGCAGTACAAAAAGGAAAATGTTTCCTCTAGTGTTAGCAACATCAGCCTAAAATATTATTTACATGTATAAAACACATTGGACTATTCCTATTCCACTTATAGTAGTTTTGTTACATAGTATACCCACTAACTTCAGTTATGTCTCCACTTACACTAACAGAAGACAAAATATAATTGGGTTTAAAAATGCTTGTTCTCACTTTTTTGAATTGACACCAGAGATTTTTTTCCTTTATTTATTTATTATTTTTAATTTCAAAAAATAATAAAATCATTCAGACCAGAAAAGACTTACTGAGGTTTCTAGTTCTGCTTCCTGTCTAGAGTAGGGTTAGCAATCAGATTAGGTCAGGTTCCTCAGGACTTTTTCATTTGGATCTAGAAAACCTGCAGGAACAGAGACTGTACAACCTCCATGGCCAGCCTGCTCCAATGCTGGGCTATCCTCACAGTGAAAATGTTTTTCTTTATGAACAGTAAAATCTTCCCATATTTCAGTTTATGACCATTATCTTTCTTTCTCCCACCACACACTTTAGTGAGTCACCTGGTCTTCCTGTCAGTAGCCGGCAGTCTTTCCCCCAGAAGCCATCTCTTCTCTAAGAGGAACAGGCCCAGGTCCCTCAACTTCTTCATGCAGAGTGAGTTGTCCAGCACTGACCATCTTGGCAGCTCACCACTGGGGTGTCTCAAGTTTATTAATGTCATTTAAGCTGATAGAGGAGGGAGGAGGAACAAAACTGAATGCAGTACTCCAGATGTGGTCTAATGAATAAAAGAGAGTAATTACTTCCTTTAATCTGTTGGCTTTAGACTTGTTGATACAGCCCACTATGCTGCTAGTCTTCATCACTGCCATGGTGCATTAAGCACTCTTAGAATGCTTTTGAAGAGAACTTGCTAATGAAACTTGCTAGTTTCACTAAGAAGTATTATGGATTTATATCCCACTAAATTTCTTACATTAAATTGCACTATGGTGGGACATAGCTCTCCCCATTGGAAGCCTAGAGGGATTAGCATTGTGTGCCTAAAGCTAGTTTATATAAATGAGTACTGGGGGATGGGGGGTAGTGATAAAATGTGCATACTGTGAAATCTTCTGAGATACGATTTTTAAAAAAAAATAACAACCATCTTGAATATCTATATATTCCAAAAATGTCACAAAACAAAAGGGTATGCATTTGAGTAAATATGATTTCAAAACAAACTTCCTAGGAAGCAGAAAGCCCCAGTGCAAATTGAAAGAATAGAAAAAGAATATATCTGGTAAAGAATTCTTTATAGTTAAAACTTACTTCCTACCAAATAAAAAGATAGTACAGTTTTGATGAAAGACAAATGGAAGAAGGAAGAGAATATTTTATCCTTATCAAAGGAAAGGTAGATGTGAAATAATGTAGGGCAGTGGAGTAGCTAAGGTTAGCTTTTTAATTTACTCAAGGACGAGTATTTTGTATTTCTATGCTTTTGTAGATGTTTCAAAGTTTCAGACGTTTCAAAGTCTGTCATGAAGAACTTCACCATTTTCTTTGAAACAAACAAAAAACAAACAAAAAAACCCTTTGTTTCTATTGCAAACTTGTCTAGGGTGAAAAATTATGGATAAATTTAGAAAATATGAATTGTAAAATTTTCAAGAAATTCACTAGTTCAGAAAAAAATATATGTTTTAAGCAGATCCAGGTTGATATCTGCAACCCAAGGAAAGGATGGAGAATATCACCTTTCAGCTTGTAAACCCAGCCAACCTGCCAAACCCATGAAGTTCCAATTAAAAAGGAAGAGATCTTCCTGGGAAGTGCTATCTTGTGTTCCTCTTGGAAGAGCAAAAAGTATTGAGGCAGTCCACAATCTGAGGAAAGCCTTTTTATTTTATTTTATTTTATTTTATTTTATTTTATTTTATTTTATTTTATTTTATTTTATTTTAATTTTATTTTATTTATTTATTTATTACTTGTTCATTCTGGTGGATGCTAAACATTCATTTAGGATCTTTGCTAATATGATCTTCTCTGCAGAATCAAACAGCAAACTGTCAGGAACATTCCTATTATTTTATATAGATTGATAACAAAACTTTTCCAATCATACTGTTGGTCTGGTGTTTTAAATAAATTATTTACTAGTCTACAGAAAGAATTTCAAGGTGGAGTGGTCCCCCTTTTTGAAGCTACTCTTTGTTTTTTTGCAACTGTCCAGTCTACCTAACTATTATTTAATAATAATTGATGGCTGGATTCTGTTATTTTCATAAGTTTCATAGTGTAATGCTGTGTAGCAATGTTATGCTGTCTGACTCAAGCTGATCATAAAGGGAAAAACTCCATATAGATTTTCTTCTTTAAAAACTACTAGAAGTTTCTGTTCAATTCACTCTCCCATTTAAAATTTCAGAACAGTAGTTATGCTAGCTAGCCGCAGTGACCTTGTATTTATTTATTTATTTATCTATTTATTTATTTAATTTCATTCTTTTCAAGAAAAACAACAGTATGTGAAACTGAACATAGGCGAATGAGCTGGATTTTCAGAGTTTATTTCTGTATTTGATTGGCTGGCTTCAATTAACACATAAAGGCTTTGTAAAACCTTTATACCTTCATTTTAAAAATGGGGATAACTATGAGTTCTTCATGTGATCCTATGAATTTAATATTTACAAGGATCTCTGAAGATTTGCTAATGATAGAAGGTCTTATCAGTCTAAGGTATTATTGCTACATAACTGATTAATGGAACTATGCCTGCAGGGGAGAAGGAGAGCAGAGGAGGAAGAGAGTGAAAATAGAAACCATACTTTTGTCAGATTCAAGGAGCTAGTGAAGAATGAGGACAAAATGCTACATTGCTTTGTAGAAAATTAAGGATCACAGCTACATCTATCACCATAAATGGCTTGCTTGAATTGCTTGCATTCTCTGTCTGAGCTGCAATATTTCATTCAAGTAACCATTCGTTAAACACACATCCTGAAAGCAAATAACTTTAATGTAAATAATTTGTGAAGCATTGTTCCATCTGTTGAAAATGTGCAGTAGTAGTTTCAACCCTTGTCTAAACCAGGCAAGCTACTTTCAGGCAAGTTTGGGAGGTAAATGAACTGTCTGGCTGCTTTTCTTGGCAACATCTCTTATTAGTGGGAGGTGGCAGTAAAGAGAACATGGGGAAGACTGAAAGTGTTTACTTAAAACTTTAGCCAAATGGCTAGGGAGAGTTAAGATAAATCATAACTGTCAATGATGACAACTTTAGACTGCTACTAGTTCACTCCTGTTTATGCAGTTTTAAATGCTGCACTTAGAAATGTTTAGGAGCAGAGTGAATTTTTATTGACAGATGCCATAAGTTGTTTAGATGTAAATATTCTGGACTTGGTTCTAACAGTGACATGGAAGATTTGCAGGAAGAAGGCTGTAAAGCTTCACACAACACTTGAGAGATAATATTTTTTAAGAGTGTCTCCAAAGTATGCATCTGTGACTCATATTTCCCCAAGGAATAAGGTCCATAGATCAATGCAAGCTTATTACACTTTCCCACAGAAAAAAAAAAAAAAAAAAAAAAAAAAAAAAAAAAAAAAAAAAAAGCAGAAGAAAATGTTGCAGCAATTGGTTATATGAGATTATTGAAATAAGTCAGTTTTCTCTTCTCTTTCTCTCATTCTTTTCTTAAACACCTTTATCCCTCCTTCTCCCCTCCCTCCACTTTTTTTTTTTTTTTCCCTCCGTGATGGCTCTTATTCTAACATTTAAATATCAATAAAGACCTCAACGTAAGATAGCAACAGGACAGAAATTCAGCCAGTAATCTTTTTTTTTTTTTTTTTTTCTTTTCTTTCTTTCTTTCTTTATTTATTTCCTAAAAGACTGAGAAGATTGAATTGTGCTGACCAATGCCATGACATAAGAGTACTATGTTAAAGATCAGGTTGAATTGATCATGGATTTAAATCAATTCATATTTTAACTGTGGCAGCTGCTGCTTCTTTTAATATATTTACTTCAGTTTAAGTAAGTAGCTCATCCAGATGCTGTTTTGTTTATAGAGTTCTATAGGATTTGCTTTGTAGACTGTAATATTGCAGTACTGGTTCCAGGAAGAAAAATAGCTCAACAATTGAAATAGTCTAATCGTGAGTTCAAATCCCTTCTCTGTTTAGAAATGAAAGTTATCACTGAAAGGCTTATCTTCCAAATATCTTCAGTATGGATTTTTTAAATGAATCATTCTTAAAACACAAAGAGTTTAGTACAGAGGTACCCCCCCATGGATTATTCATGCACTTCTATCTGTATAGATCAAAATGGACCTTCTCAGTGGATTTTTGTAGCTTGTATGCAGAAGCACATGAGCAAAAATAGATTCTGCTGACACACATGTAACCTCTGTTCAAGAATATACTCTCTACTTGACATTGAATTACTCTGAATTCTAACTGTATTTCTGTTACTGAAAAAGGATAAAGGGCCTGGTTTTGTACATTATCCAAGTCTTCTCAAGCTAAATATACAGGCAGCCACCAGTTCTTGAGATTCACCAGTTTGCTGCGAGTCCCCTATCAACTAGACCAGGAGCCCTCTTACATTTTTTAATCTCTTGTACTGCAAATCTTCTTACATCCAGCTAAAGAGGAAAAGCCTTAATTGAGGCTTTTGAGGGAGAGTTTTCAAAAACAAGTGAAACCAGGTACCTATCTAAAGACCAGGTAATATAAAAGGCTCATATTCATCCAGTGTAGAACTATCTCTACTTATAACAAAAGTTTCTTGGAAAGAACGGGATGGGCTAATCTAAAACAGAGCCAGAGAGTGCCCTAAGAACTGTGAATGAACAAGCGTTTGGTACTTTAACTCTTTCTGATTGTACTTATTTTATTTAGTAATATCATTATACTCAAGATTTCTCAGAGAAATGTCATGCTCCTACCTCCAAGCATTAAGTTCTTCTAGAGCTAGTCAGCCTAAACTTAAGGATGCAATTTACCTGCTGAAACATAGGCTTTTAGTGCCTAGCAGACAGTTACAATCTGGGATTTAAACAATTCATGCACCTCTAGAGTGACAGTTATACTCCTGCAGGTTACATTAACAGGTTAGGCTGCATTTCTCATATGGGTATCTCAATGGATCTGCATATCTAATATTAATCAACTGAATCATTCTGTGAGCATATTAATAGAAAAAGTGCAATTTCACTTTACCGAAAGGGTTGTTAGGCATTGGAACAGGCTGCCCAGGGAAGTGGTGGAGTCACCATCCCTGGAGGTCTTTAAAAGATGTTTAGATGTAGAGCTTAGGGATATGGTTTAGTGGGGCTGTTAGTGTTAGGTCAGAGGTTGGACTCGATGATCTTGAGGTCTCTTCCAACCTAGAAATTCTGTGATTCTGTGATTCACTTCTTTCAGACATCAGAACTTTTGAAGAGCTGCAGTGTAGGTGCCCACATGACCTCCACTTTCAGTCATTGGAGATCCAGACACAGAGTAAGATTCTGAAATGTAAACACTCAGTGGCATTTGAAGTGTGTTTTTCTTGGCCTGCAACTATTATTCCAGGAAACACAGCTCTTCCAAAGGCTCTCTGTCACATCTACCAGGCCCATGTAGGCATTTCAGTTACACTCAGGCAAGACGGTTGCATATTTAAAACAAACTATTTGAGAAAACAAGTAGCAATAAATAAATGAAAAGGAATCTAAAGTCCTGTCATGATGATACTAACAGACTTACAGACTGCATTAAATGCATTGATGATGGATTTAATTCTTTTTCCTTACTGGGGCATCCAATGCACCCGGACCAGAGAAACCTGTACTCTAGGATCCGTGGGGTTCTCAAGAGAAAACTAAAAGAGATAAACTTGTAGATAAGACTCATTTCTTCTCAATGATTCCTAAAATACATTAAGATGAGCTGCACACTAGAAAAGACTATTTTATTCAGTTGACTGTAAAAGTAGTTTAATGTGACCTGCCCAGTCAAAAATATCTTCAGTGCACATATCTAAAACAGGGGACACAAACTCCACTGTGAGTTTAATTATTTTATGCCATTTGAGACACAGTAGGTTGCCTAAGACTCTTGCAAAGTAATTAGATGTGACACAAAATCTTCAAGGGACCAATATCCATCGGCTGTGAAATCTATCTGGAAGTCAGTTAGGGTCTCCCTGAAAATGTTTGGGGGATAGCACTGGAACCTTATGTTTAGCATATTGAGACTTCAAAGCAAAGCCAATGTCTTTTCATGAACAATCCTCAAATAGCAGCAGTGGAGCTACAAGATGCTTAGCTGTTACTGATAACAGGTGTTACTGATAACACTGATTTAACAAACCAAATGTTTATTCAGTCCATCAGGTCTATAGATAGTTTAAAGAAAAAGAAATGTACTGAAGCTGACAGTAGTGTCAAGAGTTCCAAAAAAAAAAAAAAGTGATAACTGAACAAATAAACATATTTTACCTCAGCAGTTGACTGGCTTTGACATAAAAATCAAATCTTAAAGAAACTGACAATTTCAAGATCAAAACATAAAAAATCTGCAAGTCATTTAAAAATAAATTCTGTGAAGATTTTATAAAAACAGGAATTTTCTTGGAAAAATGAACAGATCAAATGGTTGGAAAAATGAACAAATCAAATATTCATCTTAACATGTCTTCTTGTTAAGTCTTTAATATTCAGGAAAAAATAACCAGTTTTAAGCATTGAAAAAAAGGATTTTTATCCCAGAAAAAATGATGGCCAATCAAAACTGATTTTACAAAAGATGGCCAATTAAAACTGATTACAAAATTTGAAAATCCAATTTGAAATGGAAACTTAGGTGTACATATTGATATTTGCATGATTTAATTGATAGCATAGATGTCCTCTAGAAAAAAATCACCACCACCACCACCAACAGAACAATGGCCTACAATATCTAACAATATCTCAAGTATCTTTCAAATATTCTATACTTTGCTGAAGACATTTTGAAAAGTTTTGCTGTAAAGATGATGTAACTTTATTGACATCACAGTCCTTAGTATAAACCTGTAAAGATTAATCTGTTCAAAACTTATGAAGCAGTAGTGGAAATCTTTGAACAATTAGTGACCCCTAAACAGAAATCTGGAGGAAAAACAAAACAAAACAAAACAAAAACTAACAAACAAACAAATAATAATAACAAAAAAAAAAACACCTCTAGGATTCATATAGTACTTGGGGTTGGTTTTCAATGGAGTACGGGAAAGCTTGTTCTGTTCAGTTACCACACCATGAGTGAAATGAATGGATAATACAGTACAGCTCTACACAAAGTTGAAAAGGGCATTCCCAAGGAACTGCAATTCCATCACTATGGTATTTAATACAGAATACAGCAAAGGACATGTTATAAAAGTAAATACATGTTGCTAAACTAACAGAGATAACCAGAATGATTTAGAAAGAAAAGGTCTTGGCTAACTTGATGTTTCAGGAGGCTGCAGACAAAGCTGATAAAACACAGTATAATTTATTTGGATCTTCAGAACATTTTGACAAAGTTCCATACTACTGGTCTCTGTTTAAGCTAAAAGTTGCCAGGATCTAGAGAAGTACATGGGAGTGGATAAAGCACTGATGGAAAAACAGAAAACAGAGAAGTTATGTTAGATTGTGGAAAACTAGATTTACTGGGGCCTGACAGGGGTCAACATTTAGGCATCTACTGTTCATGATCTATAAAAATGATATAGGCTAGTAAAATACGCTGACAGCACAATGTTGAAGGAGCCATGAACCTACAACGTAAAGCTAGAAAAATTCAAAAGTGTTTTTGCTTAGCTTGCTTGTTTTCATTGCTCAGAAAGCACTAATAATCTCTTTTGTGCTAGTTTGTGGACACAATTGCATTTAAAGAATGCCTAAGCTATAAGGTAAATAAAGACAGGCCAGAGAATAAAAAAGTCTTTTGGCTCATATGCAAATACTACATTAGCGTGCCTGAAAGTCTTGCATTGTTTGTGGCAGTGCCAAAAATCAAAGATATAACCTCAGGTATGACATGTGTGAATTCCCTAGTTTTACGTCCTGTTTTTTAAAGAGTTCATGACTCAGTAATGTTAATACAGGGGTGGCAAAAACATCTGAGAAGTTATAAAGAAAATCTCAATGGGAATAAGAAATTTCAAATTGTGTTCTTGGTTCATCAGGATTCCTTCATGATCCTGTAAAGGTTTTAATACTTACTGTAACCCTAAGTTTGACTTCAGTAGTAAACTGTTAATGATACTGATACTATTTTTGCAAAAGTGAGTTCATAGGTACTACTGGTTGGTCTTTATGAGATAAAGCAGTAGAATGAAGTAAAAAGTTATACGCAGTTCCTGACTGATACAAATTTCTCCATCCTCATAGGCAACGGAAATAAGTATTGCGGAAAGATCATGCCAATGCTTTCTTGTTCCAACCTATAATTTTTTTTTATGTGGTTCTATATCTTTGGGGCAGGAATCATCGGGGAGTTTTAGGTTAGATGTTAGGAAGAACTTCTTCACTGAAAGGGTTGTGAGGCACTGGAACAGGCTGCCCAGGGAAGTGGTGGAGTCACCATCCCTGGAAGTCTTCAAAAGACGTTTAGATGTAGAGCTTAGGGATATGGTTTAGTGGGGACTGTTAGCGTTAGGTCAGAGGTTGGACTCGATGACCTTGAGGTCTCTTCCAACCTAGAAAATTCTGTGATTCTGTGATATATTCTTCTTAAAGTCAGTAGAGATCCCTATAAATATAAATCCTTGAAGTTTGATTCATGGTTCTATTTCTTTTAGTTGAAAATTGAAATTCCTTACAGAAATAACTTTGAAACAGTATTGGCATTGGTGTCTCCTGCACTTTTTTAGACAAAATACTATCTTCTGAAGTGACATCTTACTATGGAAGAAACAATATAAAATTTTCAGTAATAAATTCTGGAACAGGGAGAAGAAACCACTCACAGTTAAGGTGGAAACAGTTAGAGACCTGCTGCTTCGCCTGGACTGTCACAAGTCCATGGGACCAGATGGGATCCACCTGAGGGAATTGAGTGTACCCTCAGTAAGTTTGCAGATGACACCAAGTTGGGTGGAAGTGTCAATCTGCTGGAGGGTAGGAAGGCCCTGCAGAGAGACGTGGGCAGGATAGATCAATGGGCAAAGGCCAATGGGATGAGGTTCAACATGGCTAAGTGCTGGTTCCTGCATTTTGGCCACAACAACCTCATGCAACGCTGCAGGCCTGGGGCAGAGTGTCTTGAAGGCTGTGCAAATAAAAAGGATCTGGGGGTGTTTATCGATGCGTGCCCAAACATGAGCTGTCAGTGTGCCCAGGTGGCCAAGAAGGCCAACAGCATCCTGGCTTGTAAGAAGTCTTGCTAAGAAGGCACCCAGCATCAAGAGTAGTGTAGCCAGAAGGACCAGGGAGATGATAGTCCCACTGTACTCAGCTCTGCTGAGGCTGCAACTCAAGTACTGTATTCAGTTTTGAGTCCCTCACTTTATGAAAGACATTTGAGTTACTGAAGTGTGTCCAGAGAAGGGCTACAAAGCTGGTGAAGGGCCTGGAACACAAGTCTTATGAGGCGCAGATAAGGGAACTGGAGTTGCTTAGCCTGAAGAAGAGGAGGCTCAGTGGAGACTTTATTGCTCTCTACAACTACCTGAAAGGAAATTGTGAGGAGGTGGAGGTTGGCCTCTTCTCCCAGATAACTAGCAATAGAACTAAAGGGAATAGCCTCAAGTTGTGCCAGGGGAGGTTTAGGTTGGAAATTAGGAGACATTTCTTCTCAGAAAGAGTAGTCAGGCACTGGAACGTGTTTCCCAAGGAGGTGGTGGAGTCAGGTGTTTTAGGAAAGGGTGGAACATGGTGCTTAGGGACATGGTTTAGTGGATGACATTGGTGGTAGGGGGATGGTTGGACCTGATGGTCTTGGAAGTCTTTTCTAGCCTTAATGATTCTATGATTCTTCATGGCAGGACAAGAATCTACCAGACAAGTAGATTGTAAATTGGAAAATGTAATGGACAGCTCACAAGTTTTCTTTCAAACGTTTTTGTATGAAGAAATTAAATTCTCTTGTAGCCATTCTTTTTGAAAAACAGCTCTTTTCCTAATAATAGCAACAGTTGAAGCATTTTCAATATTTTCAATACTGAGGCATTACAGTGCTCTTTTTTTGTTTTTTGTTTTTGCAAGCTTTCACATGCCACAAAACCTCATAATCACATGAGCAGTCCTATTGAATACAACAATATATGCCATCCGGGAAGGGAACCCAAGCAATATGTGGAAATGTGAATGTGGAGCAATGATTTAGCAATTTAGGACTGCAGTTTTTAAACCAAAATTACAAATAAAATATTCTAGACTTGTTTTGATTAAATGATTTCATAGAAAAAAAAATACTATTCCTGACCAACTTTGTATCTAAGCCTTTGTGAGATTTATTTGATTATTGATGTTTACTCTAGGTAAATGTCAGGGAGCAGCATCTTCCATACTCAAGCAAAGAAATCTAACTCTGATCTAACTAAGTAAATACTGTCTTCTAAGGTTAATGTGTTGAAGTTCAGAAAAACAGAATTTGGCAATTTATAAATAAAATATGATAACTAATGTTACTACTATATTTGGTAAGATAGAAAATAAATAAGTCTAATATTGCTATTAGACTTACTTCGATGGTTCAGGCCTACTGAGTGGACCTGGGTAGCTTGTGTCTACATAGCTAAACTCATTTCCCCACCCCACAAGTACCATAGTCTCATCTATGCTATATTTTGAAAATAATCCCTAATCCATGCTGACCCCTATCACCTGGTAGAGTGCTAGCTGGCACATGACAGAACTATGCCAAGAACCATACTTAGATTTTATCACTATTGTATGCCAATGCTCAAGCCAGCATCCTATCCCTTCTTAGTTTACTCATACACAGGTAACTGGCTGGGACAAACTTTTCCCACTTATTCATGGTAAGTGGTAACTTGGTTAAAGTCTGCAATGCAATTCAGGTAATTGTGAGTAGAAATTTGTATAACTGTCTCTTCATAAATGCAATGTTAGTATGTGTACTTAAAACATGTAATTCAGCATGAGAAAAAATCATTTCCAAAGCCCAGATATTATAATATGTTCTCTATGAAATACTGTGCTGAAGTGATGTGTATAATATTTTCAGATGAGAAGCATACATTTTAAATTGTGAAATGCCACAACAAAGAGCTATCTAATAATATTTTTACTGGGTATGGAGAACTAAAAAAGATTCAGACCATAATTAGCAGAGCCAGATCCAGAAAGAGAATAAATAAGGTTCTAATTAAATTTAAAAGGCCCAATATTATCTTGTAAAAGCTTGTGATGAAAGAGAAACAGACCGAACAGAAAAGATAGCAACCACATTAGGTGTCACAGATGCCAAATATTTCAAAGTCTAAATGACATCCAAAATAAGTCTACTTTTAATAGAAGTTTCAGTTCCAAATATGCCCACCAATATTTTGGGGCTAAAAGGCATATTCTCCTCTGACCTGTATAGATGAAAAAAACAAAGCTGAGGTGTGTAGAAATTACATGACCTTGTTTGGATGAATAAAAAGTTGTTATGGGTGGAAGGGCCAGTTGGATCCATTAGCTTTGTAATACCAAATAATATCCTCCAGCCTTTATTTGACATGATGGCCTAAACCAATACTTCTAAAACTTTCCACTGCAAGGCAAGAATCCTTGCTTTTTAACTTCCACAGAATAGCATGTATAAGGTCTCAAATTCTGGGTTGGGAACTGGTAACTGAGCAAATAACTCTTAGAAATGTCTCATAGTTTTCATTGAATTAAAAGAATAACTTAACTAAAACTTCTGGAAAAAAAATGAAACAACAAATCAGGAAAAGAAAGATGTTAAGATGTTTTTTTTTTTTTTTTTCAGGCACAAAGGCTTATTCATGCCTGAAACTGAGGCTTTATATCTTTGTATAATATTAGACTAGTGTGCCAAAAGGTTCGTGTGGTTTTACAGCTATATCAACTGGTCTAATGAAAGGTCATTTTAAAAACCTTACCTTGCTTGTATCCTGTTATACATTTATTAATATTAGTTTGTCCCAAACAATTCAAGTCTTTATGCTATCACTGTCTGTTAAGACAGTAATGTTCAACAAAAATGACGTGCTTGCAAAAGTAATGCAGGATCTTCCTCTTGTGCTATATTTTCTTCCTGATTACTCCAGTGATCATAATTCATGAACAAGTTAGCTCAGTGTGCCACAAACATTGCAGTGAATGACACGAGATACATTGCATGGCGTGAGACTTTAGGGGACTGGGTGACAGGAGTTAATGATATTCAGGTTCTCACAAGATGAAGCAGTTTGAACAAATCTGCTTCACGTTTCATGTTACAGGATTGTCAGTTTGCTTTTGTCATATTAAGAATGTAGAAGGAAACCCATATAACTGTTTAAAGGAGAACAATAAAGGAGAGAATAAACTTGTTCTCAAGAATAATGATTGAATTATACATAGGCCCTCAGCCAATTCAAAGCAACTTGTCAGGCCTACTTTTCTGCAGTCATGCTTTTGAACTCCTCTTTCCATGATAAGCAACATTTTCTTTTCCTTTCATCTGATATACATGAAGGTTCGTTCTATTGGTAAGCCCCTTTCCTATATTAACCTTTCTGGGTACAGTTTTTATGATGAAAATACAAAAGACTTATCTATTTAACGTTGAGGTAAATGAAGCAGAAAATATACAGCTGCAACATTTACAATCTTGAAAAACAGAGAGAGGTCAACCACAGTTATTAACTCAGAACAGCATAGGTAATTTGTTCCTCTCTCCCATCACTGAAAATGAAATTATTCCCAGGAAGAACTGGGAAACATTTGTTCACTGAGTTGAAAAAGGTCACTTAGATGCTGGAATTATTTCTCCGTCCCCAATTCATATGTGGTTCTTTCATCTTAATAACAGAAACAGACAGAAAAAAAAAATGAAAAAAAAATATATGTTTTATTTGAGAATACTTTTCAATATTTTAAACAGAAATTGTATTTATATGAAATCTAAGATTATAAAACAATAAATACTGAAAAATATTTGGTGGCTAATCTCTTAAGGCTGACCTTTATTCAGTTAACGTAATATTACTCAATGTAAAACTTGAGTAATAATAATAGAACATAGTTTTCTTCTTCCACTACTTGGCTTCCCTATCTGAGCAAAGAATTTTCTCAAGATATACCTCTGCCTTTATGCATTACACAGTAGTCAGAAGTATAGACTGTGACTTTCTGTGTATACAGCCAGAAGACAAATGCATGCATAATGATAGCAATGATATACTGTTTTCCTTTAACTACTCCCTCCCTGAAAAAAAAAAATAAATATATATATATGATATATATTGTGTATATATACATTTATGTATATACATACATATATATATATATATATATATATATAATCAGCATTAAATGCCTTTAATTTACTTCCTCAGGAGAACCACTGGAGCTGTAATTTAGAGTGAGAAACTTGCCATAGCTCCTAGAGTCTATAGGCTAACTAGCACTAACTGAAGATCCAGACCTGGGACTGCTGGACTGTTTTCTCAAGTTTTCAAAGAGGTCATGGAAAATGGATGAGAAAAGCAGTCCCTTTTCTCTATATAGAAAGCCCTCTAGCTGTCTGTTGAGACTAGTCACAATCTCATGCAACTGGAGATATTTGTCATATTTATCTCATATTTGCTCATATTTATCTAATATATGAACAGACATACTGAGGCCAATCTGATTTTAGGCAGAGTAACAATGGAGGACATAATTTTCTGATGCTGCTTACTCAAAAACTGAAATATCAGCTTAGAAAGGTACTCAACAGTGTCCACTTTAGGAATCTAACTTGAGTTCAGTAACAAAAATTTATGAGTGTAAAATTAGTGTCTGGTCAAAAAAGTAAGCAGGAGATTCCCCAGGAGGATTCACAGCAATAACTTAGATGCTTGAAGTTCAGGTAGAGTGAATGCCACCCCTTGAAGCAAAACACTACCCTTTTATGGATCATTTAAGACATTCCGTTCTTTCTAAAGAATAGTAAAACAGAAACACGAACCATTAAAGGCTTTGTTTATTTATTTGAATCTGACAATGGATATTTCAATTTGCAAGCATTTCTAACCCTGTGATTTGTAGTACTTGAGACAGGTTATCTCACAGAAATCAAAGGTTTGCTTTTCTAAGAAAAAATGCCTGTATGATCTGAATATTACCAAGAAGATATTTGTGATATATGGAGTAATAATTCGTGTCAAGAAGATGGTTGATATTAATAAAGAAAGGGGAGATGTGGGAGTGTGGCCATGGGGGTCAGCAAGCCCCATGGTTGGTGATAACATCAGACTCTTAACGGCGAGGCCCTCAGGAATGTAAGAGTTTAGAGGGAACAAAGAAGGGCGATTCAGGAGACATCATGCAGTCTTGGGTTGCTTGTTCTCCAGCCATTACACATGAAAGTCGCTGGGTGTTTGCTGTTGCCGGGCAAAGTTGTTTGACCAATGAAAAGTTGTTTTTGAAAAGGACTGCTGTGGAGTGAAGGGTATAAGAGGGGAGCCTGCCCTCAAGATAAAAAAAGGCAACGCAATATAATGAAAAAGGAATGAATAGGGACAGGCTAGCAGAATGGAGACCAAGACTGGAACAAGGACATTGATCGTCTCATGAAGATAGGTTTGGCCAAACTCAGCAAACCTCTGTTTCATATAGAAAAGCCACTGGAAATAGGCACACCAGAGCTGGAAAGAAGCTCAAGCTGAGAGAAGCGGACCTGAGCACACAACTGCCTCTCGCTGGTAAGCAGTTGTGCATTATGGGGAATCATATGTCCTTAGAAACAAAGACTGTCCTGGTAACCTTACAGCTTATTCTCTTTATTAACAATCAGACAGTTTATGATCCTGAAATATGGGACCAAATTGAAGTCAAGGCGTGGGACTCTGCAACTAAAAACGACAAGGTTGTGGTGGGATTGCTCAGCACCTGGCGAGCAGTCTCTGAGGCCTTAAAGAGCCATGTGTGACCACAATCAGAAACGTGTGGTTTGCCAGATAGTGAGGGAGCTGCGGATTTATCCACCGATCCTTCTGCTACACCATTGCCCCTCCCCACGGCTACAGACATCGCAGGCTGTTGCTGTTACACCCACTGGTGACCTGGATGTGCCTTTTGACCAAGGCCCTGTTGGCCTTGAAAAGGAGGTGGAAATGTTTCCGTTCTATCCGGGAAGATTAGGATACATAAGGCCTGAAGACCGAGTTACTTAACATCTTAAAGCGAGACATATTGTTCCCACGACTTGCCCTGGAATTCTCCGGTGTTTGTAATCAACAGAAGGAATGGAAAATGGAGGCTGTTAAGTCGTGGAAGATATGGGAGCACTTCAACCAGGATTACCAACTCCAATGATGCTCCCCCAGTCATGTACTCTGATTGTACATATGTATAGGCGTACTCGAGTTTAGTATGTAAAAGCAATGTTCTGTATATTTAGAAAGTTAGATGTTCATGTGTGCATGTTGGTAGAGCACAGACTCCCCGCGCACCCAGCACTGTTTACTTGCCTTTTATAAATATTACTAAATTCAGATTGAGTTGAGACATCATCTATAACATATTTATATTTGTAATTTATCATCTATTATTACTGTTCATTTGAGCATATGAAATTGCAAAGAATGTTCAGATTTAAAGGGATGTATCTTCAAAATCTGTGGCATAGGATACATGTCACATCCTTTCCCTTTATATAGATATATAGGCTGGTGAAATATTCAATATCAAATGTATTTATTTATCCTGTAATGCCCTGAACCACTAGAATATGTTAAGATAATCTGTGAATATAGTAAAACAGCTCTAAGTAAAATATTACCTCTAGTTTACCAGCTCTGAGGTACTGAGAATTTCCCATGTCTTTCATGACTATACAAATCAGTTTAAATTCTTGTGTGGGCTTAGGATCCAGTAAAAGGCATTTCAGAGATACAGAAATTAACAGGTAATGGCTAGTAATTGCTCTGAGTGTCTTGACTTGTAAAGTGGCAGAAAATGTATGGTTTAAGACAATATTTTCTTGAAAGGTATTCCAGCTTCTATTAGCAGCATGTAAAGAATGCAATTAACAGCACTACATTCTTTTATGCATTGATTACATTTAAGTAAATGAAAGCAAATACCTTCAATGTATGCTGCTTTGGCAAGATTACAGTAGTTTGGTTATCTTGTTACTGTTGATTAAAAAAAAAAAAAAAATACCACCACCACCACTACCACCACCAACAAAAACACAATATACTAGTGTTGAAGGAAAGCTAATACAGCTG
The DNA here is from genome assembly GCF_964035555.1 of Netta rufina. Taxonomy (NCBI): domain Eukaryota; kingdom Metazoa; phylum Chordata; class Aves; order Anseriformes; family Anatidae; genus Netta; species Netta rufina. Next base: position 110,692,767 of record NC_140125.1, on the reverse strand, counting down.
TGGAGCTCTCAGCTTCTCTTTTCAGCGTAAAGAATAAACTTATTGCCTTAATAATAAACTTATTGCCTTAAATTTTAAATATAATTTTATTAAAGCTTAAATTCATTAATTGTTGGCCATATTGCACATTCTTCGCACATCTGAAACTCAAGTTAGAACCATTCATTCTGTTGATCCTTTTGTGCAGGCAATGGCCATCATGGAAGGAATAAGAAAAAGATGATTCTTGTTAAGCACATATTATCCAGTCATCATTAGAAAGGGGATATGTTTGTCAAAACTGGAGACCCGGAACACTTTTAGGACTCATTCTAGCTTATCTCCACTGCTCCTGTGATCAGCCTGTACTCATATCCCTTACAATCTTGCACCAGTCAATCTCAGAATATTTACATTTCTAGATAAGGGTACTGAGCTGCCATACAATTCACAGCTATAGAAGGTAAAACAGAAATGGTTGGGACATGTCTAATGTGAGGAACCAACCATTCTGAAAATCAACATGACTTATAGTGAGACCTGAAGTGAAGATAGACTTGAGGTTTTTCTTCTCTGTGCTGGTTGGGTTACCCTAAAAATTTCTCTGATGGTACTCCAATGTGCGCAGTGAGTGAATTTTTCCTCATGCTGCCTTTAAAGGCTTCTTCCTACTTGGATCAAGATGTCAAACTGTCCTTGGTTCCTTTGAATCATCTTCTGATTTAAGTAGTGCTTGGCTTATCTCCAGAATGAGATTAACTCTTACTTCTTTTTTGACTGTAGCTTTCACTATCATACACCAGTACCTGGGACACTTTCTACTTTTACACAGCAACTTGCACATACAGCAAGCAGTGAAAGCAGAAGAAAGTAAGTTTTGTGGCCAGATGAATTTTATTGGATTCTGTAGTTATTGAGATCAAACCTAAAACTAAATTTAAATTTATAGAGCTTAATGAAAGTTCAAGTTATGCCTGCAGTTCAGAGAGAATTCTAGAAATGGATTGAGTCAAACATATCCTTCTGACCTGTATAGTAAGAGGTTTTCCCTTTGGCATCCTATCTCAATTGTCTCATCCAGCCTAGGTCTCTGTATCTCTCAGGTTAAGTGGGCCCTCTCCTTCTCCTCTTCCTGAAGCCTTCTCAACTGAGTGGAGCTACAACCTTAGCCCATCACAGACACAGTACTTCAACTTCATAGAAACGTAGAATCACAGAATGGTTTGTGTTGGAAAGGAACTTAAAGATCACATAAATCCAATACCCTTGCCATAGGCAGGGACATTTCCCACTAGACCAGGTTGCTCAAAGTCCCATTCAACCTTTCCTTAAACACTTCCAGGGGCATCCACAGACTCTCTGGGCAACCTGTTCCAATGCCTCACCATCCTCATAGTAAAGAATTTCTGCTTTATATCTAATCTAAATCTACCCTTTTTTAGTTTAAAGCCATTACTCCCTCTCCTATCACTTCACTCCCTGAAAAAGGGTACCTCCTCATCTTTCCTGTAGGCCCCTTTTAGGTATTGGAAGGCTGCTGTAAGGTCTCCCTGAAGCCTTCTCTTCAGGCTGAACAACTCCAACTCTCTCAGTCTGTCTTCATAGGAGAGGTTGTACAGCCCTCTCATCATCCTCATGGCCCTTGTCTGGACCTGCTCCAACAGGATCTTGTCCTTCTTGTATTAGAGACCCCAAAGCTGAATCCAGCACTCCAGGTGGGGGTCTCACAAGAGTAGAGAAGAGGGGGAGAATCACCTCCCTTGACCTGCTGGTCTCTTCTTTTGATGCAGCCTAGCGTATGGTTGGCTTTCTGAGCTGCAAGGGCACATTGCCAGCTCATGTTGAGCTTCTCATCAACCAATACCCACAAGTCCATTTTTGCAGGGCTGCTCTCAGCCCAGTCAGCCTGTATTTGTGCTTATGATTGCCCTAGATCAGATGCAGGACTTTGCACTTGACATCATTGAACCTCATGAGATTCATGCAGTCCCACCTCTCAGGCCTTTCCAGGTCCATCCATTCCCTCCAGCATATTGATTGCACCACACAGCTTGATGTCATTGACACATGGCAAACAAAGGATATAAAACTTCCTGGATCAGCAGGTTGTAATCATCACTACATCATATATCTCTACTATTAAATTCATGACAATCTATTTTAAAAATTTGTTTCTTTCCTGGACTTTTACAGAAACAATATGCATGACAAGGTGAGGGAAGAATGCTTGAATTAGACCTATAGTTCACTAAAACTTTGAATATTTTCCCCTCTTGACATATCCTGTAGGACAAACTAAACCCCCAAAGTTAGAGAAAAGACAGTAAGAAATAGTTTTTTTTCAAAACCTCAGGATAACTAAGAAGACCTTTCTTTCATCCACTGCTGCAGCACTGTATTACAATGCCTTAGTATGCTACTGTAAATGCTGTTTTCCCAGTGAAATGCAAAATCAGATTTTTACCAGCTATGGTCATTAACACAGCCATGTCATTGCTTGAGGATAATTTCAGTTTGGACAGTTACATTCTTTTGGGGTATGGGGTAAATTAAAACAGTCTCAAACTAGGATTATTCTGTGCTGATATGTGTTTTATGTTTCATGTCAAAAATCAAACAAGATAAAATGTAGCCTTAAATAGTGTTTGGAACATGATACCATCAATAGGTCTCTTGGGAAATCCTCTGGGGAATATTTCTTTAGACAAAGCCTTGCTGGGGACAAAGCTTATAAAATATGTATCTTAAAGAAAAAGCTTTGCTATCTCTGTCTGAGATGCCATGGATTTTTCTAATTGTGAACACATTGATGAAACTACATCTTTTTTGGATTGTGAACAGCATGCCTCTATGAAGAGAGAGCAGTCTTTATATTCTCTCAGTTCTTCTGATTCATTGTGACTATTCTGCTATGCTTTCCTAAAATATTTCTTATCATGTGCAAGCAAATTTTGCTTGCACAAAACATCTTGCAGTCCTCCCAGAATGCATTTCAAAAGTGAATGAGGGCTCTCTGTATGTTTAAAGCCAGATTCCCTCAGCTACATTTGGAATTTCCTCCCAAACCACAAAAAGAGAAACAACTAACAAATGACATTTATGGCACAATGTATAACACACACCAGATATATATGACATTTTTTATTTGGACTTTTCTAGCTAAACAGAAGCAAACAAATGTTATATGAAATTCTCTACAGTTGCTATGGTTATTTCTGTCCTAATGTCCATAGCCAAAAGGATTATCTCAGGTCAAGACCTTAGCTCAGTGAATGCCCTTATTTAAACAGTAAGGTCATTTAGGAAAAAACAAAACAAAAACCAAACCAAACCAAACCAAAACAAACAAACAAACAAACAAACAAAAAGACACAACAATATTTAATAATAATTTTTATATTCTTGGCTGAATTTCCTTGCAGCTGAGCACCATGCTTCTGGTGCCAGTGTTTTCTTCCTTCTGCCCCTCCAGAATGATGGGCCTGCCTGTTTCATGTCTGTTTCTTGTGTTCAGGCTCTTCAACGCTCCTTCTTGAAATGTGCAAATCTGCAGTTTAACTGTCCTGGCTTTCTAGAACCTTTTCCCAGATTTGACCAACATCTTCAATGCCCTTTTTCCAGGCTTTAATATTTTCAGTCGTTTGGGACAACAGTTTAAGTATTCAGTGACCACCTTATGCAGACTGTGCAAAGAACATAATGCAGCAAACATCTTAAACACTTCTTTAACAGAAGCACTCACGAGCTGCACAGCTAAGCACATTATTACTTAGGTATGAAAAATGTCTTCAGGTCCCTTAGAAAAAGTTTCCAGGACGTATTGGCAGGCATTACTCTTTCCTTTCATTTTTGCCTGGTGACAGCACATTCTCCTGTGGAGGATGAATATCCTTTAAAAGAGATTCTAACTCTTTCTTCTTCCAGTCCCTCTTTGGCTTAGTTTTGTATCCTGTTCTCCCAGCCTTCAATCTCAGTAGTATATTAAACAAGCTATGCAGCTGTGCTTCGATGTCCTGCTTCAGATAGGAGTATATTGTTGAAAAATCACTGATGTGGCTGCTTCATTTCTCTGTCACTGTTTTGTGTTCTGTTTGTTTGTGTTATTTATTTTATTTTTTTCTTTTTTTTTTTGAGAGCATGTTGCAAAACGGGGACTTAATCCACTCTGAAAGACAGTCAGAAATCAAAACCATGAAACAAAAGACATACATAAATATATGTAGAGGGGTTTTCATATAATCAAAATACTTTTGTCATTATTTGTATCACATAGGGCTGGCATCAAAATCCACTGTCTCAATTCTATTACAGTAATAATTTTTTTGTGTGAATGGTCAGGTGACACAGAACTTCATTTAGTATTAATTTAGTATTAATTCTAACTAAAGTAATTCTAATTTAAGGTTTTCAAATCTGTACAAGAATTTGTTTCTGAAGTTCCTATTAAGATGTTTTGGAGATTTAGGCCCAAAAATACTGCAAAAAAATCCATCCCCTTGTATAATAATAATAATAATTAAAAAAAAAATAAAAATCGGAATCCAGCTGTCACTTACATTAAAAGCAATATTTTAGTTGGAAAAGGAAAGTAAAGGACCTGAAACAAAAATCCAGTTAAATAAACTTCTTGATGTTGGGAAATTCCCTTCCTGCCACTTTGGTATCAGCTATATGTTTGATGGTTTGCTGTACCTGAAAAAGCAAGCTGTCAGGAGAAACAATGGGAATGAGTTTGTAATTAATTATCGCACAAGCTCTAAAAGATTATTGGGGAGGGGAAAAAGTTTTTTTAATTGTTTTTTTAACGGAAAAAGACAAATGAGGAACAGACAGTGTAAAACAGTTTAGCTTCCTACACAGTGCAATCTCTCAGCAAGTTCATCTTCTTTTATGTGATTTCAGTGATGCAGAGCCTTTGTGTGGAAGAGTTTCCAGTGCGAGAAGCAGAGGGGCAAGGAGGAATAACACTTGTGTTCAAATTGAATCCAGTGGCATTTCAGGGGGAAAAAATAAAAATAAGAAAAAAAAAGTGCAGAGCACTGTTGTGGCAATGATTAAGAAAATAATAACCCCCCACCCCAAGTCACAGCACATGCTTCCCATATGTTTCCCCTGGGCATTTGCCAGATACAGCAGGATCTGGTGACATTTCTGTAGAGCAATTCAAGGCCCAAAGAAATCTTTCTGCATTTGATAGGGTTAGGGTGGAGTAGGGTATTGAAATGGGTGCCTGCTTCTTGTTTGATTTCTTGCTGAAAGGAAGAGCATTAAATAAAGCTGGTAAAAAAGAACTTCGAACAGCTTTCTGTCAGAAAGTATACTTCTGTAATACTTGAAGAGCAGGAGGAAAAAAATGTCCTCTTCTCCAAAATTTGGCCTTAAAAAAAAAAAAGTAGAAAAGGGGAGCGCCTACTTTAGCATGTTTGCTGGGCTGTGGAGTGCACAGCTGAAATGAATCCCTGGTTTGTTCCCACTTACCGCACTCCGGTTCACATCACGGAGCGGTCTCTGAATGAGAGAACTGGATTCCTTTCAGATTAAACTCAACTGGAATATGTGCTCCAGAAGCACAGCTAATGCACTCCAAACAGCTTCGAATGCTTAAGCCATGGGAACAGACTACAGCTAGTGTGGAGCAAAACCCCTGAAAACATGCATGGTATAGATGTCAGGTCCTTAACACCAACATTTTCTCACTACAGATCCACTCCTGGGCTGCATGACTTACTCATGTGGACACAGCCAAAGCTCGAGTTTTCCAGAACAAGCTGTTTTAATTTTAGACTCTTTGCCTGATTTGTTTTTAATATATAGTATATTATATAATACAACAGTCAGAACTATAATACAATGCTTTGACTGACCTCAAACCATTTTCATTGTCTTTCACAGAGCCCTTTGAAAGAACTAGGTTCCTTTCCAAATGTTAGCAAGCACAAATTGTGAAATCCCAAAATGCTTTGTGATTCTAAATTCCTGCCTTCAGTACAGCTATCTGCACAAGAGACATGGGTGTTCTTGTAAAATAATACCTTTGTACTCAAAACCTCTGAAATGTTCAGGCCCTGCTCAATCTGAGGGCCAGGCTGCACCATGTGTAATACAAATGATGCAAGGAAGTTGCTGATCTCTCTGTTAGTCCCTATACTACACATGTCCTCTTCCCTCCAGTCCCCAGACTGTTCTGCCCCCATAGCAGCTCTTGTGAGGCTAAGCCCTGAATGTTACTGCCTTTAAACTGGCAGCCTGAGCTGAGTATTTATGAAGGGAAATGCCTTTCTCACACCTATAAGAGATGAATGCTTCAACCATGAATCCTGCTCTTCACCAGGCAGCATGTTCCCAGAACTGCCTCAATTAAAGGAAAAAAAAAAAAGGCAAAAAGAGGGGAAAAAAAAGAGGTTTCTTACAATAGCAAAACAATGCTTTAAAGATTTCAGAGTGCTTTAATTGCCTACATTGCTGTCTCTTTAAGCCAAGGAATGGACCCACGCTCACATCTGGTAGTCAAAACTAAATAGAACCAGCTGAGAGAATACCAACTAGAAATTAAATTGTACAGAAGATGGCTGAGCCAGAAGGACTTAAGTGAAAGGCTCTTTTTAATAACTCCCTTGCTTTGCACTCATGTCTTTTGTTTACTTTGTTTATTTTTGTAATAAGCAAAAACAAATGAAAATGTCCCAGTTGTTAGCATTTAACAAAATGTGTCCACTGTGCATTTAGGAGTGCATTTTCCATCCCATTTCACAATAAGGACGTCATTCATGGCCAGCAGTACATCTATGGAATGTTGGCCTGCAGCTTTATGAATTGATTTTAAAATGTAATGGAAATATACTGTATGCACACAGTAGCCAACTCTCCCAATGTTAATAACTGGTACATCTTCATTTGTTTTTTTGCTTATTAAAAAACAAATGGGAGGCCTAATCCTGGGAATAGCCATTTGACTCCTTGTGCTAAAACCAACCATAACTGCCTGCTTATTGAGCTTTCTTTAAGCATAGCCTGGCTTAGGCCACACGCAATTTCCTTTCAGTTGTTTCATAAACTGCCAAACCATGCAGAGAGATGGGATGACGTCTTGCTTTCATTTTGCTGCAAACATATTCTGTACCCAAAGCTTTTTGTCAAGTTGGTAGTTTCTCCTCTTTTTGCCAAAAATTATAAACAAGATTTTTCACTAAATTGGAAGTTCCAAGCAACAGACCAATTCAGTCCCTCTCCAACTCTAGACCTATTCTAACCAGTCAATAGAAAACAGAACAGTAAGTATACACTAAATATATAGAAAAATAATTTATTAACAAGATCTCTGGAAAATGGTACTATTTGTTGATAATGGAGGTACTATATGAATAGGGAAAATTAACAGATTTTGAGCACTTGAACACCAAGAATAGAGGTGTGTTCAGAAATAGCTAACAACCTCTTTAAGACAGATGTCTTGTTGCTTCCAAATTCAGAGAGCTAATCTGTCAGAAGCACTATAGGGGAAAACAAAACAAAACAAAACAAACAAAACAAAAACACCACTGACATTAATTCTGAAAAGGGAGCTAATTCTTTCAAGTACAGAACAGTGGCATACCACAGTACCCACAGTGTACAATATAGCCAAGGATCTCTTGAGGTAAAGACATTTACAAGAACTACAGGGATGTGGGAAACTCAATACTCCCACTGTGAGTTTGATGTGATTTTGGCCTTTTCTGAATAGTAGTAGTATCACTCAGGGCACCAGTGATTTTTAATGTCATCCTTCCCATTGTTTACACCATTCAGATATTTATTCTTCACATTCAGGCATAACATTTTGAAAAACTGTAAACCTTCAAACCATTTTGCAAAAGCAACCTGATTAGCTGATTTTCACTGTTGTGATTTTTTTTTTTCCATATGTGGTATATATTAACATTGAGAGAAGTTTCTTGCATACGTTTTCTCCTTAATATTGCAGTTGGTTTAAAACACAGTTCTTCCCAAAATGCCTAGATACCAAACATGACCTGCTTACATTATATTCTGTATGGACCTAGGCAAACATGTGAGCTCTTGTGAGCTCAGTTTTGATTTAGTAAAATGAAAACAAATAAACAAACAACAACAACAACAAAACATTTTGAATGAACAAGTTAATGGGTAGCATGCATTTGACACATCATATTCTTCACATCATATTCATCATATTAAATGTAGTATCCAGTACTAGCATGCTCCAAGTTTCTCAAAGCCTGTAGTGTAAAATCTTACCTATTCTGAAATAATTTTAATTGGGCTGCAGCCAAGAGAATGTAGTAGGTGGTATGATAATGTTAACAGCTATTCACATTGGTAACTTTTAACCGGGAGAACCTTTTTTTTTCACATTGAAGAAAAAGTGATATAAAAGTAGACCCTAATGAGTAAGGACATCAGGCTGAGAGGGGCCTCTTGATCTTCTTTGGACAGTCACAGGGAACCTGAATATATAATATTTTTCCTGATTTAAAGTACAAGTAATTGCTCTGAGAGGATCTTGGGGAGTGTACACTTGTCCTTTGAAGCAAGTTTAGCTCTGCTTAAAAAGCAAGCAAACAAACAAAACTCCACATTTCAGTCCAGTGAGAAAACTTCACAGAAAATTCCAGCTGTGGTACAACAACTCTCAACCACTGGAGAGTTAGGAAAACCTCACTTTCTGCTGTCTTACCTCAGGCCTCAGAGTCTTGAAAACAACATAAAGCAAAATCTCTGATGAGGGGGATATAACTACAAATGCAACAGCTGAAGCACCTCTGGTCCCTGCAGTGCAGCACAGAAGGAAGCAAATGAGAAAATAACACAAGCTACCAATCCAGCAAGGAGCAGAAATTTAAAACTGTGCTCCAAAACTTTGCTTATAACAGTTCTTGAAACATGGAGTGTTGCATGCATAAGTGGAGGAAAAAATCCCTTTGCCCTACAGGCAAAGGCTTGCAGGAGCAAGGATGTATTGCTGGAATTGTGTTGAGGAAAGACAGTTACCCTTTGCTTTTCAGGCATGGTTCTTTGTACACACTCGTTTTGCTGGTGCTTAATGTGGAATACTTGCTCTAGTGACCTTACAGTCTTCCTGAGATTAATTCTCCTGGGCTGAAAGTAAGGAATTTGCAATATATAGACATTGTTCTGTTCTTTTCTTCTTTGAAAGGAATACAGATAACTCAGAGCATTTCACTGTCCTATTCCTTACTATTGCTGTGGCTCTGTGCCAGCAAAAAATAGTGCTTTAGCTTTTCATTGTGATCCTGCGCCAAGTACAGCAATATGAAGGAAGCATCAACATAATCAGCACAATGTAGCGTCTCTGAGCCAGCAGGGATATGTCACAGCTTTATGTAGAATTCCCTATCTTTTATTTTATTATAGAGACCACAGACTGGGATATTATGGGTCACTCAAAGGTCACGTTACAAAAAGCAGCTTCTTTTTGGAAAGATGAGCCCCTTTTTAGTATGCTGTTGGATTATTTTCTTTCTTTCGGTTGACTGCATGAAGGTATAAGCTGAATGTTTGTTTTTTGAATTCCTTTAAAATATTCTTTTCTTCCTGTACCTTTTCCCCTTTGGCACCTGTTTTAAAAGAGGAACTTCTGCTGTTTGGAAAAAGATTGATCTCCCTGGCCCCACAAATGTGACAATCTTAGGCTACTCATACACATCCAGTGAAAAGCAGTAAGACTTGGACTCTCATGTGCCCAAATGCCATGTATATACAAGATTTGTGCTTCCAAGTCATGCCCATACATATGAAATTTTCATACTCACTGCGGCACTCAAATTCAGTTATTAAGCATTTATCACAGTAGTTCCCTTTTGCTTGTCTGTCCTTTCATACCGCAATGACACCCATGCCCAAATACTGCATGAAATTGTATGTGCACAGTCCCTTGTCTCCATGAAAATCAAATAGAATTTAATTAATGAAATTTATTGTATTCACAGGATTCTCTCTGCAAGACCTGGATCATTAGAGACAGAGTCAGTGACCAGGGTTGCCGCCTGGGCTACACAGAGTTTACAATCAATATCCAAGACACTGTGATGTTGTGTGTTACTGAACTAATGATGGTTGATATAGTTACACCACTTCAATGCTGTGGTTTTAGTTTTACATTGTTTCAAATGATATTGCAGCTATTTATTGCTGGTTCGCTCATACTTCTCATAATACTACATTTTTATCCTGTGCACTTCATTGTCCAGTCCTTTGTCTTTGCTGTCTGTACATACTGTTGTTCTTCCACTCTCTTCCTTCCTTTCTGTTCCTATCTCTAGAGCTGGGACAATACTACCTTTTGACATTTTGTTTCTAACAGCAGAAGAGTAGGAAATGAGCATGAGCTGGGGGAGGTCCCAGTTGACTGGCAGCTAGCAAATGTGATGCCCATCTACAAGAAGGGCCGGAGGGCAGACCTGGGGAACTATAGGCCTGTCAGTTTGACCTCAGTGCCAGGGAAGCTCATGGAGCAGATTATCTTGAGAGTCATCACATGGCACTTGCAGGGCAAGCAGGCGATCAGGCCCAGTCAACATGGGTTTATGAAAGGCAGGTCCTGCTTGATGAACCTGATCTCCTTCTATGACAAAGTGACGTGCTGGGTGGATGAGGGAAAGGCTGTGGATGTGGTCTACCTTGACTTCAGCAAGGCTTTTGACACTGTTTCCCACAGCATTGTCCTCAAGAAACTGGCTGCTCTTGGCTTGGACTGGCACACGGTTTGTTGGGTTAGAAACTGGCTGGCTAGCCAGGCCCAAAGAGTCGTGGTAAATGGAGTCAAATCCAGTTGGAGACCGGTTACTAGTTGCATTCCCCAGGGCTCAGTGCTGGGGCCAGTCCTCTTTAATATCTTCATCGATGATCTGGATAAGGGCATTGAGTGTACCCTCAGTAAGTTCGCAGATGACACCAAGTTAGGTGCGTGTGTCGATCTGCTTGAGGGTAGGAAGGCTGGACCGATGGGCTGAGGTCAACTGCATGAAGTTCAATAAGGCCAAGTGCCGGGTCCTGCACCTAGGGCACAATAACCCCAAGCAGAGCTACAGGCTGGGAGATGAGTGGTTGGAAAGCTGCCAGGCAGAGAAGGACCTGGGAGTGATGGTTGATAGCTGAATATGAGCCAGCAGTGTGCTCAGGTGGCCAAGAAGGCCAACAGCATCCTGGTTTGCATAAGAAGCAGTGTGGCCAGCAGGGCTAGGGAAGTGATCGTCCCCCTGTACTCGGCTCTGGTGAGGCCACACCTCGAGTACTGTGTTCAATTTTGGGCCCCTCACTACAAGAAGGACATCGAGGTGCTTGAGTGAGTCCAGAGAAGGGCGACGAAGCTGGTGAGGGGCCTGGAGAACAAGTCCTACGAGGAGCGGCTGAGGGAGCTGGGCTTGTTCAGCCTGGAGAAAAGGAGGCTCAGGGGTGACCTTATTGCTCTCTACAGGTGCCTTAAAGGAGGTTGTAGCAAAGTGGGGATTGGTCTATTCTCCCACGTGCCTGGTGACAGGATGAGGGGGAATGGGCTTAAGGTTGTACCAGGGCAGTTCTTCCTGATATTCAACCTAAAACTCCCCTGGTGCAACCTTAAGCCTAGGTTGGATCTTAGGAAGAACTTCTTTACTGAAAGGGTTGTTAGACATTGGAACAGGCTGCCCAGGGAAGTGGTGGAGTCACCGTCCCTGGAAGTCTTTAAAAGACGTTTAGATGTAGAGCTTAGTGATATGGTTTAGTGGGGACTGTTAGTGTTAGGTCAGAGGTTGGACTCGATGATCTTGAGGTCTCTTCCAACCTAAAAATTCTGTGATTCTGTGAATTTATTAAGGGAAAATCACATCTGACCACTCTGATTGCATTCTATGTCTTGGTGGATAAGGGCAGGGCAATGGGTGGTATTTAACCTGAATGCAGCAATACCTTTGATGCAAACTTCCAGAGTATCCTGATAGCCGAACTAGTGAAATGTGGACTGCATAACTGGATGGTAATGTCGGTAAAAAATTGTCTGAGCCACCATGTTCAAATGATTTTGTTCAGTTGAACGAAGTCCAGCTGGTGGTAGTGACTAGCTGTGCCCTTTGGGAATAATATTGGAACTGAAATACTTGATCTGTTTGTTATTGAGCTGAACACTGGATTGGAGGGCAAGTTTAGTTAATGTGTAATCTATACCAAACTGAGAGGAGCAGCCCATACAATAGAGGGTAGGGCTGCTACTTAGAAAGACCTAAGCAAGTTGGAGAAATGGGTGGACAAGTTCCTCAAGAAATTAAAAATAATCCCCTATCTGGGATGGGTCAACCCCCTATGTAACAGTGCAGGCTGGAGTCCAACTGAATAGAAAATAGATTTGCAGAAAAGGGCCAGGGAGTCCTAGTGGACAGACAACAGTTTTAACATGAGCCAGTGGTGCTCATGCTTATTCACTACTGGGAATTGTCCCCAGCTCATGCTAACTTCTGAACCGTGTTTGGGCACTGTTAGCAGGAATATTAGTTGTGAAGGTCCCAAAACATGCTTTCAGAAACGTAGCAGTATAGATGATTATGTTCCAGTGCCTTGGAATTTTTCTGGGCATCATTTAGTTTACTACTATAGACCTGACCTGTAAGTCTGCAAGTACAGAGGGAGAAGGTCATCATGAGGTTCCCATCCCATAAGAGGAAATGGAAAAAAGGAGCTTATTTTAAGTGTCCCTGCCACCCCAAATCCCTCGTCCAAAGTTTGACTACTAATATGCATAGTATGAGCTATTGTTGACTCTTTGGTACTGGCATCATGAAAGATTCAGGCAGTACCACTCAGCACCAAGCTGAACCAGGAATAAGGTCAACCCTTTCTCAAGGTTTAATTTCTTTCTTTCACTCTGCTGACAATAAGCATCAAATTCTCCCTTAGCTCCAGTTGAGTCTTGTTTGAGTACATTTTGTGTAACTTTTTTTTTTTTTTTTTTTTTTCCTCCACAGAATAATCCTAGAAATTGTATGTGGGTGGTTTTTGCAAAAGTACTTGGTTTGCCCAAGATTTCCAGATGTGTAGCATACCTTTTGAAAATTAATGAAAAGTTCTGACACTACTGTGTAGGTATTTACGTGTGGATCATGAATGGGAACACTACTGTAGTCTTTTCATCAAGGATTGATGCATGCCTGGAAATCTTAGATATAACCATTTGCACCATGCAACTCAGTCATGGGACAGCCACTGTTATCCAAACAGACTCAGACTTAATACATTTTCACAATAAATCTAATGCTTTCGGGAATCATTGGACTTACCCTATATATGGCAAAATTGCTGTCATCTGGGAAACCCCCGTGCTGCGCAGTGGCCCCTCCTTCTTCCATCCAAAGAGGCAGCTGGGGCAAGCTGCCCCTCTTGCTCCCCTGCGGGTGGCCCTGCCTGCTTTCCCTTTCTGTTTTTGGGAGTAAGGCTGCTCTCTTCTGAAACATATGACTGTAATTGTAGCCCATGGACTATTACAATATATATTAATTTAAACAGGAATGGGGTTAGATTTACAAGCTATCCCATCCCCCTTTACATATTTGTTACAATTTCCTGCTATTGTTGAAGGTTTCTTTTACAAAGCAATAGAAAACTTTGATGTAGAATTAACTGAACCTGTTTTACATATTCAGTTTTTGTTGGCAGTAATTTTATGCTCCTGGCTTTGGTCTCAATGCACTACGTACACCAAATGGGAATTTTCAAACATTAATGTATACATTTTAAATAAGGAAGAAAATATAAACTCTAAGCCCACCTACTGCTTGTATGGCAAGGTTTAATAGAGTGATTTCTTAGCATGCAGGAGCATGGACTTAATTATAAAAGTACTGTAAATCCACCAGTGCTCTACAGTTAGTTTTACATGCATACACATATGCACATGTTTATGTATGTACAGAAGCTTCTATAGTCAGTGAGAAAGAAATAAATTTATGCCAGATGCTTGCTTTCGGAGAAATTGATAAGAAAAGCTTGTATAGGTGTAAACAATTGAGATGTTTAGAAAGATGTTTTATCTTTCATAAAGTGGCTGAAATACCGATATTTCAAAATTTATTTAAAAAACAAACAAAAAAATATTTTCATTTCTTCATGGCTTTCTGATTTTCTGCTTTCTTTCTTGCCAACCTGCCTACCTATGTACCTTCTTACCTTCCAGTGTTCATTCTAGTGGAAGAAAGAAGAAAAATAAGAATTATAGAAAATAGAAAAAAAATAAAGCCCACCTTTTATTTCTTTTACTTTGTTTTGACCAAGTGTGAAAAAAAGTGTTGTTGTTTTTTCTTAAGTATTAACTTTTTAAAAAATCTGTATTTTCAGAGCAGAAAATATAGGTATGCATTTATGGTAGTGTAGGTTTGTTGACTGAATCAATGAAATACAAGGACAGAAGAAAAAAAAATCAGTTTCCAAAAAGAAAAAATAAACTGTCAAGAGTGAATTTTCTTCCACACCCTCCCACCTTCCCTTCCATTAATTGTTTATTGATGTGTTCTTGTTTCCTTTAGAAATAACAGATAATTCAAACCACAAAAACTAGAAAAAAATATTTGCAACTCTTGATGATTTTGTTGGTGGTGGTTTTGTTGAAAATATCCACCATTGGTTTTCTTTGTGAAAGGATTACTTTAAAGATCATCAAATTGTTTTATTCAGGTTTAAATTCAGATGCTATTGATTAATTCAGTAGTAAGGCTCTATGTAGCTAGATCTGAGAATGACTGTAGTTCTCTGTCAAAATAATTACTACATTTATTAGAACTTTTTTGGGGCATCTTTATAATGACAAAACCCTCAAAAAGACTATGACAGTACAATTTCATTTCGAGAAGGAAATCTAAAAGAATGATGGAGTAGGTTAAATAATAGATGAACAAGTTAAAATGGTCAATACCTTGCAGATAATCCTTAGTGCCTAATTTTACTTGTGCTACATCATGCTCTAGACTAGCTATCACTAGCTGGCTCGAAAAAAGAGAACTTTTTGCTCAGTAGAGCTTAAAAATGCAAAAGAGAAGAATTACTAGATTTTTTTTCTGAAACTGAAGTAGAAAAAAATGACAGTCTAAAATCATTATGCATTATATATAATATATATAATATATTATATATATTATATGTATAATCATACATATAATTATACATATATGCATAAGCATTATACCTTAATAATAACATGCTTTTCTGATCACTCATCTCAGCAAGAGCAGATAATGTCAGTTGTATATATAGACAAAGATAAGAAGGATGATATGTGTATGCATGAACTGACCTAGGTTCAATAGTTAGGTATAAATTTGGTTTCTCAAAGTGAGATAAATGAAAGTCATGGGAAAATAAATAAATAAATAAATATTCCAAACCTTTTCCAAAGAAATGATTGAGAGAGCTGTTGGAAATGTTTTTTTCCTTCTACCTTTAATTTTCTTTGAAAAGCAACATGCTGAAATTGAATTAACAAGGAACTTATGAGAATTTTCATTTTTTTTCTACTAAGAAGTTCTCTCAAAATGAGACATTTCAAAATAATTGATTTGGAATTATTTTACTTCCTTACAAAATGATGTAATGTTCCTTACATAGTGCACAAAAGGTTTTCATCAATAAATTTCAGGGTCTCACATTTATGCATATTGTATTATTAAAGCAGGGTTACACTGAAGTAACATTTCAATTTTTTTTCTTTCATAATATTCTTGTCTTGTTCATCTTGTGTCAATTTTTGAAGAAAGAGAGGATTTCAGGGAGAGGGAAGTAAGAAAAATAGGCATTTTCATTAAACAGGTCATCCTATCCTAAAGCTTTTGTTCAAAGTAGCACAGACTGCCAGTGGTGGACAATTCTCTCTGATGGATGACTGGTCTGAACTGCAAGGCACTGGCCTAATTGGCTTGATCACAAGTGACATTTCAAACAGGAAAGTGCTGTAACATAAGTATGATACTCATATAGCCTTTAAACACGATGAAGGCACAGATCTACCCATTTTTCTCTTGCAGATGAGAGAGGAAATTCCAGGGAGAAATCATACACAGGTGCACCTAGGACCAGCAGACCTGCTCTGTATGTAACTGCTCTGGTTCGGACCAGGGGTCAGTAACAGTGAGGTAGTAGAACTGGGTCCTCTCTCTGTAAGACTATGGAAATGCTGCTTAAGGGACCTCTTGTTCCCTGAATAAGTATGCAGCTGACTTGCCTTTGAAGTGCATGCAGCTGCACATATTTACCCCTTTTCTGCCTGATATGGGAAAGGAGATTACATTTCTTTACTAACTCTGTGTTTTTCTTCTCCCAAAGCTCTCATCTCTAATTTTTTGCCTATTAATTAATAATATGCTACACAGGATTAGGTAATCAGGAACATTGGTATCCTTTGTAACAGCATTTACTACATTTATTTTTGTTTTTAGACTTAAATTTCATGTTTCATTCCAAGGTTTTACAACCACGTTTTTATTTTCATGCCTTTGCTAATGAAGACTGTTTGTGGCCAAAATACAGGATAAAATAAAACTTTATGATCTTAGTTACAAGTTGGTGTAAGGTCATTAGATTTGGCAGTAAAGCTATACTTACTTGGAGTTTGATACCCAGTGATTGTTTCCAATTTGATCCACTTGGGCATTTGTAACAGTAAATGTTAAGCTTTCAGATTTTACAATATTGCAAGTTCCAGGGAAACGTAAGACTAAATATAGGTTTAGTTTTTTCCTCCACTGAATGATTACTTTTTTATTTTTATTTTTTTTCACTTCTTGCTATTAGTAGGACTGACTTCTGGGGGATAGAGGTGGAAAGCCTAGTTTCATGGAATGACACCATTTTGAGCTCCATGGCTACACAGAGCTGAATCTGATTGGTGTGACTATAGCAGCTATATAAGGGAACTTGTTCACTTCAAAATTAAGTCTCACAATCCAAAAAAGTTACACTACTTTTCTTCAAATAAATGAAACATTTCAAAATATGGTTAGGAAATGAAGGACAATATCATCTTCCACAGCAATAAGAATCTGATCATTTGTGTTTTCTAACAAATTTTTGTTTTGTTGTGTTTTGTGAAGTGAAGTGAGGGCTTTTTTGGGGGTTTTAGCTTCCATACTTTTCTACCTACATCTATACTTTCAGCTTTTTCTATTCACTATTGGCTAGTGTTTTCTCAGGTAGATTTAATGCCTTGACAATTTCTTTTGATTTTTGCTTTCCCCCTGTTACACTGGATTCATAACTATATTTTACCAATTTAGATCTGATGACTCCGTTTGTTTTCTATTACATCCTTGTCTAGAATTTCACTTTTGATTTTCGACACATATCTTGTTCTCTATCAATCCATGTAAAATATTGGACAAAACAGCTGGCAGTTATTAGGTGACTGTCTAAATACAGATGCCATCACCATGTATGGTAAAACTAAGACACTTTAGACATAGGATTTTGCGTATGTGGGTGCACCTGTTTTTATACTACAACTATTTTCAAATGATTTTTTCCAAAATTAGGGTCAGTGGCTGTGGAGTTCAGATAAATTAGACCCCAACTCTAAATGTAACAACCAGAACTGCTTCTTTCCTGTTTAGTTCAATTTTCACTATAGGACAGTAGTAGAACAAAAATTACCCTCCCCCCCCCCTTCCCCTTAATATTACTTTAGTACTAGTACATGGTTATTTCTATGGATCAACATTCAATCACCAAGAAAGTAGGCAGATTTCCTAATAAGCTGACCTTTCTGTTAGGTAATATCTGCCGTAGAATTCATGCATGAGCTGTCTTCCTGGGAGTATTGGTTGATAGTTGGCTGAATATGAGCCAGCAGTGTGCTCAGGTGGCCAAGAAGGCCAACAGCATCCTGCCTTGTATAAGAAGCAGTGTGACCAGCAGAGCTAGGGAAGTGATTGTCCCCCTGTACTCAGCTCTGGTGAGGCCGCACCTCGAGTACTGTGTTCAATTTTGGGCCCCTCACTATAAGAAAGACATCGAGGTGCTCAAGAGAGTCCAGAGAAGGGTAACGAAGCTGGTGAGGGGCCTGGAGAACAAGTCCTACGAGGAGCGGCTGAGGGAGCTGGGATTGTTCAGCCTGGAGAAAAGGAGGCTCAGGGGTGACCTTATTGCTCTCTATAGGTACCTTAAAGGAGGCTGTAGCAAAGTGGGGATTGGTCTATTCTCCCATGTGGCTGGTGACAGGATGAAGGGGAATGGGCTTAAGGTTGCGCCAAGGGAGGTTTAGGTTGGATATCAGGAAGAACTTCTTTACTGAAAGGGTTGTTAGGCATTGGAACGGGCTGCCCAGGGAAGTGGTTGAGTCATCACCTCTGGAAGTCTTTAAAAGATGTTTAGGTGTAGAGCTTAGTGATACGGTTTAGTGGAGGACTTGTTAGTGTTAGGTCAGAGGTTGGACTAGGTGATCTTGGAGGTCTCCTCCAACCTAGACTATTCTGTGATTCTGTCTTGTGACAGTATCCTGTCCCCACCAACAGTTAGTATTGCTTGCATATTTTAAAAATAGTCTATTAATAAAAGCCAAACAGTAAGCTTCTTGAAGTTTCTCTGTGGTGCAATTAAAAGGGATAATGAAGATCTTTAAACTCAGAAAACAAGAGAAGTATTTATTTTGCACATAGTGAATGACTGAAATAGAACATGAGCATACATTTACCAATGTGTATATAAAGATCCTGACCTGGCTGTGTGCTCATGTTCAAATTTCTGTATGTGATCCTTTTTAGCAAAAGCAAACCTTCAATATGGGTCATCAGTAGCTGCCTTCTAATTCAGTATTTAATACACATATTTATTTAAATTGAAAGTCCTGCCTATGTTTAGGCAAGACAGTTTTTCTGCAGAAGAGTTGGGAAAGTTCTAAAAAAAAATAATAATAATTCCTCCTTTGATGCGAGAATGAGGTTATCCTGCAGTGATCAGATTAACTTGCCAACTGACCACAGCTTTGAAGGCTAGCGGCATGCTTTGTACATACTGTGAGCCATTGACTTCATCAGATAAAAGTTTAGTAGATCTGAATAAACTTAAAAAGTGAATCATGAGCTCTGTGTTGACACGTGCTTCTTTCTCTAAACAACTTTTAAAGCTGCTTACCAGGCTTTTTCTTGTGAGAAATGGTATGTTTGGGGGATTCCAGAAGTTCTTCAACCATTATTCTCCACCCTCTCTAGTTTAAAGTACTTCTGATACTTTGAGATAATTCAGGGTTCAGCGAGCACGACACAGTGTAAGCATGAATTTGAATTTACTGATCAGGGTTCTCAGATTCTCCGAAGGGGACATGATAATGCCAGTCCTTGCTTTACACAATGTATTTTTAGATTAAACATACATTGGTTAAAATATATACACGTGCTTGGTATGAATGTTAGAAAGGAGGTGGGTGCTCAAACCATTAAATTCTGGTCTTGTACATCAACAGTCTTTTCTAGACTGAATGACCCTTTGTGTGAAGAACTTGAGATGGAAAAGATCAGAGAACTCTCTTGTCCCACAGATCCACTTCCTTCCTCTTTTGGCCTCTTTCATGTCTTCTGGTGTTAGAGAAGAGCCATTAGTTCAGATAACCAAAAGAGCGAGCTGAAGTGGCATCTCTCACTGCCTCAGTGAATGCTAAGGTCATTGTGCATGTTCCTGAACTGCAGTTTTGTGCAACAACTGCCAGAGCAAAAGTCATGAATGTCTGTTTTCCCTGAACAGCCTGATATCATCTCACTCAGTGACCAAAATGTGCTTTCTGCATTTTTAAGAAAATTCCAATTCTTTCACATATCACAGAAAGATTTAAAAATAAAGAAATACCTTTTGGCTCTAGTTTTTCTATAATTTACTCAATGAAGCCACTGGGCTTTTAACACAGGATAATTCCACAGGGCACCAGGAGCTTTTAAGAGCTTGTGAACAGCTCTTCGTGGTGGCCACCAACAGCAAACTTTTACACCCTGTAGACACCTCCGACTCTCTTGTGTCAGAGGGACTCTGCCCTCATTGCTTGCAATGGTAATTCTTCTCTGACTTCAGCTGGGCCAGGATTCTGCACATATTTTAACTGCCAAAAGCTGTGCACGGCCTTTACCTCTGTGTACACAACACTGCTAGTTTTAGCACTGGGCTAAAACTCAGGGGATTCAGGGTCAGTTCCCAACTCTACAAATGTTTTCCCCCTATAAAAGTTTTCCCCTTAAATGCCTGGCAAGATATCTCTCTGTGCTGCATTTTTACCATTTTCTCACCATTTGTCTGTTCACTTAAATTCTCTACAGCACGTCTTTCTCTATGTATATTCACATATTTTAATTCTTTGTCTCTTGTTTTTGTTAAACATTTCATTTGTAATAAGAACAACATTTATTTAAAACCCAACTTTAATTAATCATCCATTCTAATGCCATAATACTTTAACACACACAACTTCTGTGATCGCTTTTGTAGGTTAAAATCACTTGAAAGTGGAAATCTGGACACTGTTAACCTACTAATGGGAGATGCCTTACTTATTTCACTCTGTGAGAGCTTTCAAACCATGTCTATCCTCCGGTCACCAGAGTATCTTGCAATCACTACATATGTACAGTGCCTAACTTTTGACATTAGGTCTAACTAGTCAGGCCTGAGAAGATCAAAATAAATAGCAATTGTCTCTGCTCTCCTGTTTCATGTCAAGCCACTTAGATTTCTCTTAGTCTTGCTGCTTCTGTGGTTTTGGTACCACCATGTGGAGATACTCATGGGATTCCTGTTTTACTTGAGACCTCTTTAAGGTCATTCTGTTTATGAATACAAACTACAGACACATGTACCACAAATACACATTATGTATTTTAGCATTCAGGTTTGACCAAACTACTTCCATACAGAGCTAGTTGTAGATTAAGGAATGTCAAGGTTCACACAGCATTGGGTTTGCAGATACCAATAATCCAATTTCAAGGTTTGCCTCTATAGCAAGGCTAATCTACAGATCTACAAGTTGGAAAAAACTAAGCCTATCATGTCAGCCATACCTATTCCAGGGTGCAATGAGGGCCTCATATACATATAAATGTTGAATAGATTTTACATTTTACCATTTTACCTTTTTTTTTTTTTTCTTTCACCTGTGAACTCAAAGGAAGGTTATACATTGGTGTGTGTGGTGACATTTAGAGCACATACTTGCTTTCCCCTACTAGTATAAGTGTTTCCATTAGGTTCAGCGTGAAGAGCGATCCTGAAGACAACAATGAAATTTGAGCTGCAGAGACAGCAGGAAACATTTGCAAGCTGTGCAAGGTCCAGCAGTGATATTTAAACAAAACATCACGTTTTGCAGAATGCTGCATGCTGCTCACTTATGAACTAGACTCCCTCCCTTTTCTTTCAGAGAGGAGAGAGTGTTCATCTTGAAGGGGAAGATAAACTCCTTATTCAAAGGACTGCACAGAGAACTAAACCACACACACACATTTTTTTTTTTTAAAAAAATCACTTTGAGAAGTTTTGTTGAACTAAAGGAAAAGATGAAAGCATCTGAAAAAGTCTGAGAGGGATGGAGGGAGGAAGGGACTGAGGGATAGAGGAGGATGTTATTCATACAACCTGACTTCAGTCATCCAGCTAGGGCTTCCTATAGAGCTGAGGCAGCTAGACTCTTAAAGAGGTCCATTTGGGGTCTATTTTTGGTTAGTTTGGGCTTTGTAATTTTCAATAGTTCAATTCAGGCTACATATATCTCTCCCATAATATTGCATCATCAATAGGAGACTTACATTGTATATGATATCTATGTGCATCATAAACCCAAATAACAGTAGTGGGTTTAAAGAAAGAGGAGTAATATGTCACCTAATAATGGTCTAGGTACTTTAGTGAAACTTGCAACATAAGTATTATCCCCATTTTCCATTGACTTTTGTAATAGAAGGCACTTCCACATTTGCAGGCTGGTCTGTTAGAGATGTAAGTCAAGACACTGAAAGGTGGGGAGCAGTACTGGAAACAGGTTTGAGCAATCAAAGCCATATGAGTTGTGCTTTTTCTGCCCATTCCTCAGGCTGTTCCTCAGCTTCAGCTTGAGCTGAAAATGTTCACAGTGTGCTTAAACAAGGGTGAGCTGACGAAAACAGGTTGGGGAGTGAGTGGCTGAGTGTGCTTCAGTATCCAGCTGAAGCTGGTGTCTTGCTAGGGTTAGTATGTGTTGCATGGGTTTGAATGTTTACAGCTTCCTTTGTGTAAAACTGGTCCAGAAAATGGGCTGAGATCCTCACTTAACAAACACTGTGGCCATATCTGTTGAACCTCACATGCTGAGATCAGGAAAGACCCCCATCACTCATCTCTCCATCCAGTGCACTGAAATGTGGAGAGTTGGAGGGAGTAGGAGGACATCCCAAGCTCTGCAGCTCAAAACATTCCTGTTTCCCAGTGAAGAAGCACAGATGTTGCCTGGGGTGTTTTGTTAAGAGTGGAAGCTTTACTCCACTGCCAGTTCCACAGGATTTAATTGCAATTTCAGATACTTTTCTCTGTGCTATTCTTCCTGCCAGTGGTTAGTCTTCTGACTAACTTCAGACTAACTTTTCAAAATCAGTTTGCTGGTGGATATTTGTTGCCATTAAATCATCCAGGCTTGGAGGGAAGGGGATTTGATTTGTGCCCTCCAGTTTCTCCTTGGTTCATTGCCTGTTTTTAACCCCAATTCTCTACTGAATAAACTGCTCAGATATGTAATTACCAGTGATTGTGAAGTTCTTGTTGTCTTGTTATTGTTGGTAAACCCCCAGGTTTCACTCAGCCTGTGTCAGTGGCATAGCTAGAAAACAGGACATGACAGGACATGTCAGAAATACATCGGAGGATCACAGGTTTACATCAGCCAGGACATGAATATATTTTTTTCTTTTAATGCAAAAATTATGTGTGGGAGTTTACTGCACCAACATGAAATCAAAAGGAACATTTACAAGAGCAATTTACTATTTCAAGCATGTTGCAAAAATATGGCAGTAAAGATAAAAAAAAGAGACTAATCCAAGATGGTGCAATAGCTTTCATCATCCAGTCTCATAAATGTCTAATACCACTCTCTTTCAGACCATGTTTATTTTCATATAAATTCCTTTAAATTGTAGTGTTGCTGTTTTCTTAAACATGACTAATTGTTTTATGCTACCCTTTGTGAGCCCAGGTTTCATCATTGTGTCTGTCTATAGAGCATGGCCTAGTTGATATGTTATTTGAGATACTAAAGAAAAAGAAGTACTGTAATACATTTATATTGCTTGTGCATGTTTCCATCAGATATCTGTTCCCCATGTTTCCCAAATTGTCTTAGTTCAGAAGCACACTTTTCATTTGGCTTCATTTTTTGAGGGTTGCGTTTTCTCCTTGATGTGTACCAGAGATTTGACTTGTTAGAGCAATAGAAGACAGTTTAATTGACAGCAGTCATGTTCCTGGCCTTCTGTCTGGAAACTAGGTGTTCCACAGAGTTTAAAAAGTGAGCAGAGTAGTTTCATGCCAGTTGCAGCTACGGTTTTAAGAGCTCCTGTGATAAAATGGTACTCATCCCAGAGCATGAAACATGTTGTATCTGTGGTTCCCTAGATTCAGTCCAGACAGGTAAGTGGGTTTCTGAGTCATCATTTTCTCTCTAAGTGATTAATTAATTTAGAACTCCTGACACAACCTGCAAGTAGATTGGGTACATCACTGGAAATAATTTGTCTCATCATGCTTACTAGCCTGTTTTGGGATATGCTGCTGTGATAGAAAATGTCTGCTTTTCTCACATCTATCCACTATCTAATCCTACTAGATTAGATATTGTTCAGTGTGAATATCACGATACAGAAAACAGATAATTCTTCCCTCTGTGTTCCTTGTGAAAGGATAGAATTTATCATGTTTACATATTTTGCTGAGAAGAGTTAACATTCCTCATTAACAACTGATCTTTGCAAATACCAGTATTGTAATTCTGTTTTTTTTTTTTTTTTTTTTTTAAGATATTTTAACTCCTGTTTTTATTGTAAAACTAAAAATCTTTATAAATAAGCTTCTATTATATCATGAATGTGAAAAACTAAAAGAAAACAGTTTTGCATTCCTCTCAGTCACTCTCAGTTCTTCAATGTGATTGCATTTAATCATGACTTTATATGAAATAAGGCAACAAGGTAACTCCTGTCCAGAAATATGCATATATATGTATAATTGTGTATAAAGATTAAAAAGAACACAGTAGCCTAAGTAATAAAATTATGCACACCATATTTGGACGAACAAAAGTTGTACACTATCTTACGAGAATCCTGCAGTAAGAACATTTCAATCACATTTTTCCAGGGCTATGTATTTCACATACAGCATTCAAAGGATATCACAAGATTTTAATAGCAAATTTTGATGTTTTTATTACATTCATATGGGAAGCATAATTTTACATTCCTGCATGTTTACTGCACTTTCTGTAATACCCCAGTTGTCAGGAAAAAACAGGGAAATACTAAAAGAAAAACAGTTTAGATTAAAAGACTGAGCCCCCCTATGGATATTCTCAGATCCATGAAATTCTTTCTTCTGGGGATTTCTCTGATGGATGTGGAAGGCTCATCGTTTGCCCACAGCATTGGCAGGAAACCGCACACCTTGAACAGGATGACTTCAAAGAAGCTGCTGAGTTTTCTGGCCCCTTTTTCAGAGTTTTTTTTTTTCTCCTGGGACCAGGGCAGCACTTTGTGAACATTAAAGATTTCATGGTGTTCTTCAAAAGGGAGCCAGCCTTGCACTTCTGACCATCAATCTGCTTTGCCTCCGGAATCAAAGACAGTAGGAATTGACCTCAAAACAGTTCTTCTCCCCAGCACTGATGAGAATTTTCTTTTCCCCATCCCTGTCATTTTGCATGCCATGTGCTAGTTGCTTCCCCATGTTTCATTCCACTCTAAGGCAATTCCATTATAGCTGCATTTTGTACTTCCATCTAACATTCTGAGATCATTCATAGGCACCTCGTAATAATTACACTAGTTCTGACTGTCAATTACATTACAGCATCTTTACATTTACTTTATAGGGCCCTTTTACACTGCTGGAATAATATAAATGGACGTCAGTGTAAATTAAAATTATATATATATATATATATATTTTTTTTTTTTCCTTCAAAGCACCCTGTTCATTCCAGTACACAAAATAAAATAGAACAGCCATGACAAAAAATATGATCCATCTGTCTCCTCCTCTTAGGAAGGAATGCCCTGAGAACCGGTGCTACCAAAGTTTTATTATATCTTACAAAACAGATCTTAGAACCATTTACTGGATACAATAGAACATCATTAAAAAATTAAACTAAACTACAGTTGTCCAAATAAATACGCAAAGTACATTTTGTGATCCATTACCTCGTTTTATTGCATTTATCCATTTATTGCTGCTTTGCAGTTCAGTAATTTCTGATAGATTTTCCAGTCATTACTGACAATTAACAAAAATGAACCTTGAAAATGACAGAACAACAACAAAAAAGGGAAATGTAGTTCAATAAAGTTTTATCTAAAACAGTGCTTCATGGTCCTGGTCAAAGCATTAGGCCTATTACTGACAAACCATATATTTGGAACAATTATGTCCTTTAGCTGTGATAAAAATTTAGTGCATAACAGAATCACAGAACCATCTAGGTTGGAAGAGACATCCAAGATCACCCAGTCCAACCTTTGACCTAACACTACCAAGTCCTCCACTAAACCATATCACTAAGCTCTACATCTAAGTGTCTTTTAAAGACCTCCAGAGATCGTGACTCAACCACTTCCCTGGGCAGCCCATTCCAATGCCTAACAACCCTTTCAGTAAAGAAGTTCTTCCTGATATCCAACCTAAACCTCCCTTAGCGCAACCTTAAGCCCATTTCCCCTCCTCCTGTCACCAGGCACGTGGAAGAATAGACCAACCCCCACCTTGCTACAGTCTCCACTGTACAGTGTGATAAGGTCGCCCCTGAGCCTCCTTTTCTCCAGGCTGAACAAACCCAGCTCCCTCAGCCGCTCCTTGTAAGACTTGTTCTCCAGGCCCCAGCTTCGTTACCCTTCTCTGGACTCTCTTGAGCACCTCAATGTCCTTCTTGTAGTGAGGGGCCCAAAACTGAATACAGTACTCAAGGTGCGGTTTCACCAGAGCTGAGTACAGGGGGACAATCACTTCCCTAGCTCTGCTGGTCACACTGCTTCTTATACAAGCCAGGATGCTGTTGGCCTCTTGGCCACCTGAGCACACTGCTGGCTCATATTCAGCCGACTATCAACTATCACTCCCAGGTCCTTCTCTGCCTGGCAGCTTTCCAACCACTCCTCTCCCAGCCTGTAGCTCTGCTTGGGTTTGTTGCGCCCTAGGTGCAGGACCTGGCACTTGGCCTTGTTGAACTTCATGCAGTTGACCTCAGCCCATCAGTGCAGCCTATCCAGATCCTCCTGCAGAGCTTTCCTTCCCTCAAGCAGGTCGACACATGCACCTAACTTGGTGTTGTCTGCAAACTTACTGAGGGTGCACTTGATCCCCTCATCCAGATAATTGATAAAGATATTAAAGAGAACTGGCCCCAGTACTGAGCCCTGGGGGACTCCACTAGTGACCAGCCTCCAACTGGATTTAATTCCATTTACCATGACTCTTTAGGCCTGGCTACCCAGCCAGTTTTTAACCCAACAAAACTGACAATAACTAACAATAGAAAATGAAAGGAGGAAGAAGAACAAATATTGCACTGTAACTCAGCTTTGTAGAGATAAGACCTTTCTATTAGAAAAGTTTCCACATTTTTCTGTGGAAAATTTAGTATATTTTTTCCTATGGCATCACTCTCCTCCTTCTCCTTCTCCTTCTCCTTCTCCTTCTCCTTCTCCTTCTCCTTCTCCTTCTCCTTCTCCTTCTCCTTCTCCTTCTCCTTCTCCTTCTCCTTCTCCTTCTCCTTCTCCTTCTCCTTCTCCTTCTCCTTCTCCTTCTCCTTCTCCTTCTCCTTCTCCTTCTCCTTCTCCTTCTCCTTCTCCTTCTCCTTCTCCTTCTCCTTCTCCTTCTCCTTCTCCTTCTCCTTCTCCTTCCCCTTCTCCTTCCCCTTCTCCTTCTCCTTCTCCTTCTCCTTCTTCTCCTTCTTCGAATTTTCTGTTAAAAATAATCAGAATTATGTGAATATTTTAATGTGTATATTGGTTACTGTTTTAACAATGCAAGTAAACCAATTTTCCATTCATCCTGCTTCATAATTGTCACCTATCATTAAACAATCAATAGTTATTCTCAGTAAGGTATTAATTGACCAAATGAGCAAATGGACCTATAAATATCATCAAGTCCAGATGCCTGACCACTTCAGGGTTAAACAAAAGTTAAAGTGTGTTATTGAGGGCATTATCTAAATGCCTCTTGAACACTGGCAGCCATGGGAGTCACATCACTAGGGAGCCTGTTCCAGTGTTTGACCACCTTCATGGTAAAGAATGTTTTCCTAATTTCTGTGTATTGTGAAAATCAGCAGTGACTTTTCAAACATTTCACTTGATCCTGAACATTAATACTAAAAAACAAACAAACAAACAAACAAACAAACATAAACATATTTTAGCAGTCTAGTGTAGAGTGTAGATACTTTATATATGATTTTGTGGCAAGTAAATATGATCCAGGGCTTATTCTGTCTCTAGCAGTGAGAAACAAACTTATCCAGAAGATTTCTCAACTTTAGGTTGATTCATCCCTTGCTGGTACTTGTCTCTTTCTGTAGATATCTAATTTAGATGTCTCCTGCAGGTGCCTAACGCTGTGTGCAGAATATCCATATCTGTGAATATTACATCAGGAATGCAGTTTCCAAAACCACAAAAAAAGTTTTATCAATGAATCTGCTATTACTCCAAAACAGAGTATTCCATAACAGATCTGGATGATTTGTAATGATTAATAATACATTGTTTGCTTTAGAGTAGCAAATAAGAACAAGGACTTTAGACCAGTAGTTTTGGCCCATTTAGAACCAAATAATCCACTGTGAACAGGTGGCTACTGTATATGCATGGACCAGATGTGTACAACCAACATATCTGATGAGCAGATGAAATGTTGCAACAGAAGTGATCAGCTCTCTGGACCACTCAACTCCCATTCACTTATCTTCAGAGAGGTGTGACACAGCCATCTCCAGTCTTTCACGTGGTATTGTATAGCTTCATGAAGGTTATTTGAAAAACCCATTGGAATATGGAAGCAACCCACAAGGATCATCGAGTCTGACTCTTGGGTCCCCAAAGGACCACCCAAAAAAATCAGACCATGTGTCTGAGAGCATTGTCCAAATGCTTCTTGAGCTCTGACAGGCTCAGTGCCACTTCTCCCAGGAGAGTATGTTCCAGTGTCCAGCAACCCTCACAGTGAAGACCCTTTTCTTAACATCCAGCCTAACCTTCTCCTGTTGCAGCTTCAAGCCATTTCCTCTGGTTCTATTACTGTCTCCAGGGAGCAGAGCTCAGCACAAGCTCCTCCACTCGTCTTATGAAGAATCTCCAGGCTGTGATGAAGCCTCCCCTCAGTCTCCTCTTCTCTGGGCTGAACAAACCAAATGATTTCAGCTACTCCTCATATGTTTTGCCCTCCAGGCCCTTATCATCTTCATAGCCCTCCTTTGGATACTCTCTAACAGTTTTATGTATTTCTTGTACTATGGCACTCAAAACTTCACAGAGTGCTCAAGCTGAGGCCACACCAGAGCAGGACAAACTCTTCCTTCAACCAGCTGGCAATGCTGTGTCTGATGCACCCCAGGGTATGGTTGGCCTCCTGGTTGCCAAAGCACTCTGCTGGTTCATGTTCAGCTTGCTGTTGACTAGAACCCTCAGATCCTTATCTGTGGGTCTGTTCTCCAGCATCTCATCCCTCAGCCTGTACATATAGCCAGGGTTGCCTCTTCCAAGGTGTAGAATTGAGCACTTGCTCTTGTTAAACTTCATATTGTTGGTGATTGCCCAGCTCTCTAATTTGTCCAGATCTCAATCTGGAGATCTCCAGATCTCCAGATCTGCAAGACCTCAACTCCCTCGATGGAGTCAACAGCTCCACCCAATTTGGTATTGTCTGTGAACTTGATCAAAAAACGTTCAAATCCTACATCCAAATTATTTATGAAAACATTGAAGAGGACTGCTCCTAAAATGGAGCCTTGGGAAACCCCACTAGTGACAGGTCACCATCTGATGTAACCAGTCTAGACAGTAAATTCCCCAAGAATTATTCAAAATAGATTTTTTGGGGGCTATTCAAACCACTCTACTGCAGAGATGATCAAGATCCAGCTCCACTGTTTACACTTGTGCACTGATGCTGTGCAATGTGTTAGTATAGCTGAACAAATTAAGAAAGGATGGGATGGGACAGAATAGGATAGGATAGGAGACCTGTGAATGACTGACTTCTTGTTTACCCATAACCATACTGCTGGAGGGCACAAATCTCTACAGAGTTCCTCAGGACTTCAGTGAATCCTGCTTCCTGATAAGTAAGAAAAGGTGCATGGTGTATAAAGCAAGTTTTTACTGCAGCAGTGATTGCTGCTACTGAGAAAACAAAGTTTACTATCAGAGATTACTGGGTTCAAATGAAAATGCAGACACAGGTGCCTTAATATTTGAGCTGGGATAAGTTTTACATAGCTGTAAAATGAGCTTCAGCTTTTAAGTTACTGTCTTTTTCTTTACAATAATAATCTCTTCACTTTTACAAGCTCTATATTATTTTTAGGTAAGAAAACACTATAAAGTTCATGTTTTATTGTTCCTTGCAGTTATATAAATTACATTTGGCCAAAATAAATGTAATTCCTACTGTGTGAACTGAGAACCCAGAATGTTGATTTTCCTCAAGTTATAAACAATGTGAAGATATGTTATACTGGGTCACAATTTTCCACTGTACAGCAAAATATATAACTCACTTTTAATAACAAAACTGCATATATCATTAAAGTTTCCTACTCCATGGAGCAGATATTATGTTACTCTGCACAGCAAGAGATATCCTTTTTATGTACCACAATTTCTAAAATATTGTTTGACTGAATGAAAAATATTTTAGTGATTCATTAGTGAAACAGCTGTCATTTTGAAAAATTATTCAAATTAGTCTGTATTTTTATTGGTAGTATTGAATTCTTTTTGAAGGCTTGTAGGTTTTTGTTGTTTGTTTGTTTTGTAGATCTAATATTGCAGAACATGTTTATGCCTCTTTCATCTTGTTGCCATAGTTTTTGGAGAGGGAACTTTGGAAATTTACTTATTATTTTGATTTCTCTGGTGGCTGTCGGAAGTTAGAGCCACCTCCTAAAATTTAATATCCCTAGTTAGGAAATCCGCAATGTTCATTGCGATAGTTTGATTCATTAAGTTTCTAATTATGGGTTTTCTAAACCATAGACTTTCCCAGAAGAACTTTTGACAGGATTTTCTAAAGTACTAGGCTTTAACCTTGACACTGCTGCTATTCACATCCATGGTAAAACACACGATGATGTCAGTGGAACTATTTAGGCCAATACTGTGTGCATTTGAATATCCTCTCTTAGAAGTGCTACCTGACTATGTCATTAAACTTCATCTAAATCCTTCAGACTACAGTACCTCTGTCTATAGACCCACAAGGTCATTAAAAGTCTCTGGGAAGAAATGGTCATTGCAGCATACCTGAAGGTTTGCAAACCCAGGCCCTGAGAGGACAAGAAAGAAGGGAACTTGAAAGTCTGTTCTTCCCAAGATCATGTTGGCACCATCTCAAAAGCGTGAAGAAATTCCTTCAGAGAATCATAGAAAGACTGAGGTTGGAAAGGACCTCTGGAAGTCATGAATCCAACCACTTGCTTAAAAGTGTGCTAACTTCAAAATTAAATTATGCTTCCAGGGGTCTTATTCTATAAGGTTTTGAAAATCTCCAAAAAAGGAGACTCCACACCCTTTTTGAGTAACCTGTTCCAGACTTTAACTCTTCTTGTGAAGACTTTTTCTCCAGAGCCTATATTTTTCTTTTTATTACTTTGGATAATTTTCTCATTCCCTTTAAGTGAGTTACCCCTATCTTGAACATACAGAGAAAATCAAGAAAATTGCAGAGTTCCTCAAATTAACTCCAAATATTGAAGGCATAAAAGTTTAGTAACAACATATTGACTCCTTCAAGATCCTATTAGTGCCAATGTAATGACTAAAGTGTTGACAGTAAACTGAGTGCACAATGTAGCATTCAACAATGCGTTTGGCACTTGTGTGACCATCTGCTTGCCACCCAACAAACTTGGAACTGTTGCTATGTTTAGGATTCATCTCCCATGCCTTTATTCTATAAAAGCTGAATGCCTTATCTAAATTAGGCACTGAGGATCCCCCCTTGGGATGGAGGAAGGGGAAGGAGGGGGAGAGAGAGAGAGAAGTGTTTTGGGAATAAATCAACTTTTTGTAGTAGACCTCTGCATAAACACAATATCTGGGCCTGCTGAGTGGGTAATTGTATTGGTTCAGCTCAGAATTGAGTTGAATTCAGCATAGAGAAAGCCAAAGGAAAAAAAAAAAAAAAAAAAAGTGAAAAAGGAAAAATAATGACCTGAGATTTATGTCTTTACATTAAATCTGTACTGTGATGTCTCCAAATACTGTCTGTGTTCTGAGATGAATTTCTCTCTCTCTGTTCCACAATATTTACAAGATGGTGGTCTTTTGAAGCCAGCACTAGGCAATTATCTCATACTGATCTATGGTCTAGCAACAAATACTCTCTGAAACTGTTGTTCTTTTAGCAAACCACTTGCCCAACCCTCCTTCCTAGTCCTTTGTCATTTGTAGATATACTGTTCTTTGCCATGATCCTTAGGATAGTTCTTATGGAGTCTCCAGGAGCTGTGAATGGGAAGAAAGCCAATGAAACAGAAAGTTAAATGCAACATGCCAGCTTGTTTCATATGAACGGTGTAGCTGTGCAAATTGTGTATATAATGACAATGAAATTCATACGGAATTAGGAAAAAATAGTTTTACTTGGGTCACTGTCATAGAAGATTTTAGTTAATGGAAAAGAAAAAGAAATGTAGATTGTTTTTCATTTTAAGTATTTCTTTTCCGAGAATTTTGAAACTTCTGTGAGTTATGCACATAAGATGATCATATGGTCAATTTCATTACCTCTGCATAAGTAAAAGATTCTGTTTTAGGGAATGGTTATTATTACCCTAAACACAAATAATGAAGAGTGTCTGGTGTGCATAATGATTAGGGCTAGCACACTTCAGCATTTCTGGCAATGTTCATGCTGCAGGGCGTATCATCTTGGGCTCTTGTGACACCTCCTGAGATATACTTATTGTTTAATGGTGTCTTAATCATGGGAAACAGACAAACAAAACAACAACAAAACAAACAAAAAATCACAAGCCTATTCTAGATGGCTCATAAGAATAGAAGGCTCATAAGAATAGACAGAATAAGTATTGCTATTGCTGTGAGAAATCTTTACCACTAGTATTATTCAACAGTGAGTGCAGTTCATCAGAAATGAGAGAAGAAATAGTACACAAAAGTCATGATACTTCAAATTGACACAAGTATGATATTTGATATTTAGCAAAGATAATAGGAAAAATTCAGAAAATGTAGGTATCAGTCCAAGAGGATCCCGCTTGAAGGAAGGAGATATCGGTGGAAAAAAATTCTTTGGCTCAACATAGAGCCTAAAGAAAACTGGGGATGTAGGAGAAATATCATTTGCTTCTCTCCATTATTAAAAGTTTTTCTTGTGTGAAATAGAAACACACTAATAAATATAGGCCTGATTCCCTACTGTCTCTCGGCAGGTGTTATTTTTTTTTAAATTAGAGAAGTTGAAGTCTTTCTTGGCACAGGTGAGAGCCATATTGGAGGAACCAGAAGAAAGAATCACGTGAAAGAGAGTTTCTTTTTCATGCTCGTCTCCTCAGAGTGGATGTCTACATGGTAGAATTATTCTTCAAGCTAGTAGTATGAGATCTTTAGAAATGTGCAATGTAGGGACATTTAGCTATAGACCTTCTCCAAAACTCAGCTGATCTTCATTAACCTCCCTAGGAACTCTCTTTCCTGCTGAGGGGAAAAAATGAAGGAAATGCTTGTGTTTCTTGAATTACTTTAGGTTACATCAATTTGCCCCTTTTGAAAAGCGAGGCTTTGTTCTACATATTGGGAGTTTACTTCCCCTATTCATAGTAATCACAAAACTAGCAGAAAAGGAAACATTTTCCTATTTTAGCACAGTGGTTTTCAGAAGGAAAAAGAATTTCATATTTAGTAAATTCTTAGTAAATTATATATATGTAATTATATTTTTAATTTTATAGTTATAATAAATATATGTATTTATAAAATTATATATTTATAAAATTATATATATACATATATATGTATATATATTGTCATCTCTTGGTCTTGATACACTGCTAGTCCCCAGACCTGGGAGGACTAATAAAACCTGAGTGAAATCATAACTTACTGAAGTCCTTTATAAGTGAACAGGAAAGCAGAAGATGAAATAGAAAACTGGAAAGACATGTTAGTGCTTACAAGGCTACAGCAGAGTAACCAAGCTGGGAAGAAGTCTCTGCCAGTCACCTACTCCTCCTCTCTGAGAGCAGGATCTGCTTTACCTTGGCATTTCTGAGGGAACCAGTTAAACCACCTCTGGGGCTTCTGTTTAATTACTGCTATCATACATCTACATTGCACATTCAACGAATGCATACAATCATGACTTCCCTATACTGGCTCTGCACCTTTTGTCATTGTTCTGGGACAGATTTACAGCTGGGTAGAGGAGCCTCTGAATAATACTCATGAACTCCAGGGGACATGCCAATACAAGAGCTGACTGAGGACATCCAATTACAAACTCTTCAGTGCATGAAAGTCTATTATAGTGCATATAAGTGGTTATTGACATTGTACAATATAATATTGCTAAGAAAGACGTTAAGTACTAATGTGATATATTCAACATATAAACATGCTTTAACACAATTTATATTTTAATATTTTTTTCCACTACAACTATGTTATAGGAAGGTCTGATTTGGGGGATCAAAAGCATATCCCTCTTATTGCACGTGATTTTTCTGAGTTATTTATTTTGTTGTTGTTGCTGTTGTTTGGTTGGCTGGTTTGCCCTTACTGTAGTTCCTGAGAGACTGTTCACTAACCCATTTGATGTTCATAAAGTGGTGAGAAGGAATTCTTTGCCAATTTTAATCCATTTATTTTTTATCTATTTTATTTTATTTTATTTTATTTTATTTTATTTTATTTTATTTTATTTTATTTTATTTTATTTTATTTTATTTTATTTTATTTTATTTTATTTTATTTTATTTTATATTCATATGTGTTTATGAGCAGATATATTTTCAGCCTTCAATTCATCAAGCTACATTAATAATTTTCTCTTGATGGACTCTACCATTCCTCTGGTATCCCTCATACAATTTGGCTTCAGAGATGATATTTCTACAGGACTGTAGACAGAGGTAGAAAATGAGAGATGGTTCACTGATTTTATCATTCTATCATATTACCTTTGGTACAGTTTGAAATAAATTCACATAAGACAAAGCTTGTGTGATCCTTTTGCAGAAAAAGTCATGGTGCTGGAGACCCTGCAACAAAATGCTAGTAGGACAAACAGATCTCTACTCTGAGATCACTAGCAAAGAGTTTTGTTATAACATGTCAGCGGTGAGCTGCCCTGTCCTCAGTGCAGAGTGGCAGCTGATAGTGAAAATCTGGCTATGAGGGAATTTAAAGTAATAAATGTAGTTAAAATGCTGGTAGAAACAACTATTAAGTGATGAGGAGAGACAGCAGTAGTACTGGGAACTTGTTGTTGGCACCTAGCTCAAAGAGAGCTACAGATTACAGGTTGTAAATGACATAATTTCACCCTATCTATTTTTGGTCTGAAAAAGCATTGTGCCTTCCATGGAGACATTATACAGCCTCACTATGTAGCATCACTCTGTCCAGACATTTGTTCGATACAGTTTTTGGAGAGGGCTGATTGTAGGCTTCCCACAATGATAAAGGGGTGGGATGGAGTTTCAGAAGGCAGCTGGCTGGCTCAGTGCATGTGGAAATGATTATTTTAATGGTGCTTTTATTTTATAGAATTATTAACGATGTCGGGGGGGGGGGGGGGGGGGGGGGGGAGGAGGAGGAGGCTAGATGCCTGGGAAAGGCATCTTTTCAAATTATCGTAAATGTAAATGAAGAAATTAAATAAATCCATATATTTGTCATCTCCTTTACCAGATCAGATAGCACCACAGTAGACAAAGCCACACCAATTACAGCTTAGACACGCGATCAAGCTGCTGCTACTTAACTAGTATCATGCATCAACTGAGCTGTGGTATAATCTGCAACCACAGCTCCACCCCCGGTAACTCATACCTTCACCACATCCATGGCATAGGGAAGCAGACAGCGGAACAGGTCCACCCTGATCACAAAATGGTGGCTTTTCCCTGCAGCCTCTGTCTTTTGCAGCCCTGCCTGAGCTCCCAATTTCTCATCTGCTTCTTTCTGGCCTCTGCTCTCTCCATTCCCTCCACTGAGACAAAAAGAAGATTAAGTCAGTACAGCTTGCTTATATTTCTTATACTACTTCATGCCATCTTAAAATGCAATGCAGGTGCTCTCCAGGTTTTTGGTCTTTAGAGACCATCCTCCTGACAGCAGGACAGGGGATTAAGGAGTAGCCTTCATTAGCTGTATCTTTTAGCTTGGACTCCTGCATACTCTAAAATTCTGTCTTTTCCAGATCTGTCCCATGCTAAGTCTAGCAAGGAATGCTATGTCTGAACATTTGCAGGCCAAGGTCTCAAGCCCCAGACAAGCACAGACACGAGACAGCACATTGAGACAGTAGAAAGAGTATTCAGTTTTCATTTAACAGGATTTCTTGCAGCTTACCTCTAAAGCATGAGGCTATAGTAAGCAACAGCTCCCTTTGCCCCTTACAGGAGCACCCTCTTTTTCAATGCCACCCTTGGCAGAGGAAATGTCAATGGGAAGTGAGCAGAGCTGGCCATGGGAAATAAAATATTGAAGTTTATTCCTACCCCTCAAATTTTGCAGTAGAAAATCAAGTTTTATTGTCCATACCCAGAAAAGCAATAAAGCAGCAAAAAAAAAAAAAAAAAAAAAAAAGTAAGGGGGCTTCCACCAGCCCAGGTGGGCCACATGGCCTTCCCCATCATAATAATAAATTTGACTTTGTTTTGTTTTGTTTTCAGGCATTGATCCTTCTATCTTTCGTGTGTGTGTGTGTGGAGTGAAAGGTGTTAAATTTCACATTGTGCCTTTGATCCCTGATCTTACCAAAAATTATCTTGTTATTTTTCGCTTTACATAAAATGTAGTCCCTTGTAATGAATGACAATGTGAGAATCCCAGTTCGATTTAAAATAAAAAATTTTTAGACATTATGATGGCACAGAAAGCTTTGACTAGATAACCTGCATGCATTGTGGTGGCTCAGAAACTAGGAGGCAAAGCAAAAGTACTCCCAGTGTATTAATTTATTTACTTACATCTTGTTTTTCTACAACTCACAGTATCTGTGAGACTTTCTTATACTGCCCTGATCTGTCAGTTTGTCAGTTTTTTGTTTCATATTTTTATCATCATGGCAGTGAACAAAATAACCTTATGTTATTAATTTTTGTTGCTGTTTTAGTTGTTAGTATAAAGCATTACACAGTATTTCACTTGCAAAGAATACCTATGAAGAGACAAATCATGCTTCCTCACATTTATTGCTAACCATTCAGAGATAATTCTGCAAAATATTTCAGAAGTATTTTTTTTTTAAGATGAAAGAAATAATGTACTTGGATGAAAGTTCAGTTAATTGGAAGTGTAGTGAGAACAGGAATTCTAGTTGTACCAGAATATTGTTACAAGGTGCTTCTTCCAATGGCATTCTGGCTTGTATCAGCAACAGCATAAGCCAACAGGACCAGGGAGGTCCTGCTGTACTCAGCTCTGGTGAGGCCGCACCTCGAGTACTGTGTTCAGTTTTGGGCCCCTCGCTGCAAAAAGGACACCAAGGCCCTGGAGTGCCCCCAGAGATGGGCAACGAAGCTGGTGAAGGGTCTGGAACACAAGACTTATGGAGAGCAGCTGAGGGAACTGGGGTTGTTTGATCTGGAGAAGAGGAGGCTAAGGGGAGATCTTATTGCTCCTTATTGCCTGGGAGCTGGGGGTTAGCCTTTTCAAGCAAATAACTAGTGATAGGACTACAGGGAATGGCCTCACATTGTACCAGGGGAGGTTCAGGTTGGGAATTAGGAGTAATTTATTCTCAGAGAAAGTGGATATGCATTGGAATGGGTTGCCCAGGGTGGTGGCAGAGTCACTGTCCCTGGGGGTATTTAAGGAAAGATTGGACATGATGCTTTGGGACATGGCTTAGTGGGTGGTGTTGGTGGTAAGAGAATGGTTGGGCCAGATGATCTTGGAGGTCTTTTCCAACCTTAATGATTCTAAAATTCATTTCCACTGTGAATGCAGCTCAGTCTCTGGAAGCTGCAGCAGATCATGCACCAGCTTCCAGTTACTTGCAATAGAATTAATCTTAATGCTATTTCTTATTGTCTCATGAGACAATTGCAGTTTGTGTGCCTGAGACTTTATTGTATGAGTTTTCAGCAAAGCATGGTAAAGCAGAGAGTAAGGTAACGTTTTACTCACAATGTAGTGGTGCCTCAGGGACAAACTCATCAAGATTCCACAACCAATTTATTATTATCCTTGCCTTCTTGGATATTTATTTTAAACTCTTAAGACCTATTTTGTCTTTCTTTCTTTCTGAAGAAGAAATGCTTCCACTTTAAGCCCTGAACTTGTCTTACAGTGCCATAATAACTGAACCGCAGTGTACATTTTCACAGTATTACAGATCACTGTTGTTTGTGTTTAATTATGTACTTTAAACTGCTGTGAACTGCCTGAAGCAACTTGCGACAACCAGTCTAGAAAAGTCATTATTAAATATCCTTCCTCATTATATTTGATACTAAGGCCATGAATAATGACTTACCCTAGATTTCAGTAACCAATAGCCATAATATTTACTGGCAATGAGTTCATGAAATTTGTTGCTATAGTAACTCAATCTTGGGCTTCATCCAGGTCCCAGAGGAGGTGTCCATTATCTCAAAAGCCACTGCTGGAACAAGCATATGCAGTTGCAGTCTTGGAAGAGAGGGGCCCGAGATTGCACAGGCTGTTTCTAAACTACTGTCTCACCCACTCAGGTCACATGAGACTAGTAGTAAGCAGTGCAAAAAAAGTCTGCATTGCCCTATAATTAGCATGTGTTGGAAAACTTTTCTTTCCTCTACACCCTCTAAGAAGATGCAGATTTTGCACTGGTCCTGCCAGAAAACAGACCAACCAAGAAAACAAGAACCTGCCTTCAAAACTCAAGCAGAGGAGAGATATTCCAAACACAACATACTTTTGACTCTTTTCTTCACTCACTCTCAAACCTACTATGTGATATTATTTTATTAATTCTTTAATAATAAATTAGACAAAAATGCAACCATTATTTTCCTCAGAAGATTTTATTTTTAAGCTTCCCTTAAAAGTAGAACTCAAGCAATTCTTTCTTCCCCTATATGCCAAACGTGGACAAAGATTTCCAGGTGCACTCGTGGATCTGTTAATGACCTTCTGCAGACGTGAGCAGCCACTTGCTCAATTTCTAGACAAAGCCAGGTCCTTGAGGAGTGGCTGGATAGAAGCACAACCTCGGGAATGCTGGAACTTAGTTCTCCACCCCTGAACCTTTCCTCCAGCAGGCCTGCCTGGACTCAGTAATCCTCTGAACTGTTTCTGTGCAGGCATTCTGAGGTGGGTAATAAGGAAGATGCCATTTCAGTTTTTCCATGTAAAAAATAAAATGCTTGTTATTTTAGCAAAATGCCATTTTCCCCAGGGGACATGTTGATTTTATGAAGTGGGACTTTCCAACAGAAAGATTGATTGACTGTCTGACTGACTGACTGATTCCCAGATTTACAAGGTTAAATGAGAAAAAAAGGGCATTTCATTTCAGCTGTGGACTGCCAAACAGGCTGCTTCTAAGGGACCTAATTCCCAAATTTCACTCACATAAATGTGGTTTCATTCCACTTTTTCCTTCTTTTCACCCTGCTGGTGATTGCAGGAAGGTACACCATTCAAATTGAGAATTCACGAGAGGTAAGCACTGTTGTCTATACAACAAAATTGGACAATAAAAGACCATTTTCCTTCTTATTTTTTATTCTTGTAGGAGGACATTCATCCTCTCCAACCTCATATGAAAACACTTCAGGTTATCTCAATTTTTGAATACTGTTGTCCTACATTTGTAACATGATGTTATATAAGTGTTAGTGTGATCCCAAGTTTCTAACCTGATATAGTATGATTTGGAAGATTTGAACTGTGTTTGAAAAGTTCTTCTCCTGGACAAGTGTTTGCTCCGGTTCCCTAGCTATAGCCTAAACTTGGCTTCAAAGTGAGAGAACTGACCTTCTGAGTAGTGCAAATTGGAGATTGCCAATTTACCCTGAAGACACTAAGAACAATTTGCAGTTAGTTTAGAGTGACAAGTTTAACATTCACTTATCAAGTACAGCAATTTATTTTTACAATGTTGCAAAATGGCTTGGACCCAACTAATTTCACTTGGAGGAACAAACACTGCCACAGCCAGAAGGCACAAAATGTGCAACAATAATCCTTAAGGCAACACACTGTAATTTGCCTTCTTCTGTTTAATGCCATGTCAAACAGAAGGATTTCTACACATTTCAGATGGTGACTGCGTTGCTTTCCCTTGGTTTGAGTTAAAAAAAAAAAAAAAAATTGATTTACTTCAGAGAGCAGTGATAGATGAAGGATATGACATGCACTGAGCATGCCTAGTTCCTTGCTCATGCCAAAAAATTCCCAGAAGGATAAATCTTGTTTCCTGCCTTACTTCACAGAATTTAACTTTTTAAACAAGTCATGTTCTGTGGTTTGGATTCTGTGTTTATATCAGGGTTTGTTTCCAGGCTCATGGACAATAATAGTACATTGGTCTGAAAAATTCGAACATTTTCATGTGGAGAGAAATCATGGTGTTCTAATCTCAATTTCACTCTTATTATTTGCATTAATTCTTATAAAACAGACCTTACAGATAAGTTGCAATAAAAGCTGATATTTTCCAGGTATAAGCTGGAAAATATGTGAACTTGAGCTTTCATTTAAGTCAAACTTATTTCCATGATTTCAAGCTGTACTTATACATTCATACTGTAAACTTTATTTATTTTAGCAAATATGGAGCTGGAAATTAAGACTTAATTTTAAAAATATGTTCTGTGTTTAAACTGACTTGTACATTTAGACACACACACACACACACAAAGCCTTTGTGATCTAGTGATTGTAGCTGGATTCCAGTCCAATTGGAAGCAGAACATGAATTATATTGAACCTGTTAACCCCCTAGTATTTAAAAGATTGCAAGAATATATATACATCTACATATATATTTCTGGATTTTCATTAATAGCAGCAGCCTTAAAAATAAATAAAATAAAAATAAAAGACACTTCCACGTGATTTAATTATATCTTTCAAGAATATGCAGTGTTATCCAAACATCTAACATGTACAAATTTGTGCAGGTATGTGAATACAATATATACATATATGTATAAACATATACACAAAGACGGAGAAACCAATCATAGAATCATAGAATGGCTTGGGTTGGAAGAGATCCTAAAGATCATCTAACTCTAACCCCCTGCCATAGCCAGGTTTGCTACCCACAAATCAGGTTGGCCAAGACCCCATCCAGCCTGGCCTAGACTACCTCCAGGGATGGGGCATCCACAGTTTCTCTGGGCAACCTGTGCCAGTGCCTCACTCCTTAAAGTGAAGAATTTCCTCCTAATGTATAGTCTAAATCTATCCTCTTTTAGTTTAAGACCATTTCCCCTTGTCCTGTCATTATCTACTCAAGTAAAGAGTCCTTCTCCATCTTTTTTATAAGACTCCTTTAATTATTGAAAGGTTCTGTAGTGACATCCAAAGTATAAACAGTCCTCTCTAGCAAAACCATGATCTTCATCTGGTACCTTTGTTGATTCCTGTACTTTGCAGTTTCATTTCTCTGTTCGCCTGTAGGTCTTCATAACTCCACATAAAAATGCACATTTTTACTATACATGCGACAGGTCACTTCAAACTACTGTAATACAGAGAGGACTCTTTTTTCATTAAGTTCCCTGAGAACATCAATTGATTGTTCATGAAGATTAACATAAGCTACCAACCCCGTCTGAAACCCCATTCATCAAGTCTCTGTGCCACCCTCTGTGAGAGGCCTGCCTCTATCAGTCTTGTAGTGTTCTATGAGAGTGTGAGTTACAGTGGAAGTGTCCATTTGTTCTTCCTCTTCTTTTAATTGTACTGCTTTACCATTCACCTGATCATCCATTTTATTATGCTGCTTGAGCCCGTGACTGCCTGCCCTGCTGCCAGGTCGCCTCCCCTGGAGCCCTCGCTTCCTTATGCGGAACCCCCTCCTCTGTGCTAGGAGACCCCACTGTCGCCCCTGAAGCCGCCCAGGGACCAAGCTAGGATCAAACTTCCAAATCTTATCTACTATAAGTATGCAAAACTTCATATATGCAAGAGCCATTCTGCTCATTAGACTAATGATATTCTGGAAAAAAAAATGAAGTATTC
Source organism: Netta rufina (assembly GCF_964035555.1). NCBI lineage: Eukaryota > Metazoa > Chordata > Aves > Anseriformes > Anatidae > Netta > Netta rufina. The sequence goes on along the minus strand of NC_140125.1, from coordinate 110,650,930 downwards.
ACTACAGGAAAACAAAAAGCAAAATAAAAGTCAATGAAAAGTAGCATAATATATAACCTCTTCCAAACTCAATGAAAACCTCATAAATTAGCTAGCTTCTGGTGGGACAGAGTTTGTCTGTCACAGCTTTTTATTTAACCCTTTTATTACATCTACACTGTTTTGTTGCGTACTTACATTCTGCATTTAAGGTATTAAAAAAATAATGATTTCTAACTACTTAACCCATACATCAGTAAGCATAACACACACAGTAGCTATTCTTAGATAGATAGATAGCTGTGAAAATTTATATGTGTATTGGAATATAAATATGTATGTATGTGTATATATGCAGATGCAAAATCAGCAAAAAAACCTTTATGTTTTATGCTCTGCCATAAGAAAAAATATGAACAGTTCCCTTTGGTGCTTGGCTAAAACGTAAACAGAACAGCTGGTGTTTGTCCGAAGCGGCAGTTCTATGTGCCGCTGTTTGTTTCTACTGAATGATCTTCTTATCATTAATTATCATATAAGCAACATTGCAAGCTTTGTAATGACAGCGTTTTTTATTTTATTTTATTTTATTTTATTTTATTTTATTTTATTTTATTTTATTTTATTTTATTGTTTTGTTTTGTTTTGTTTTGTTTTGTTTTGTTTTGTTTTGTTTTAAGTTTTCTCTTTGCTGTATGTGAATAATATTGAAAATTTTAGGAAATAGTAATAAAATAAAAGTACATGCCAACTTAATTTAATATGACTCCTTTGTTTTTCCATTTTAGCAATATGTAAGGGACTTGTCCCCAGAGCCTCAGCCTTGTTTCTTGACACTGTAAATATATAGTAAATGTCAATCCCCACTTTTAATGTGGATACTCTGAATTATGTCCATAAACTTCAACTTTTCTGCTTTCCATGCAAGGATGCATGACCTTTAGGAAGGAATTCAAAAAGGAGTTCAAAGAGGAATTCCTTCAAAGCAACACAGACATCATTCATTCTTTGGCCCAAGGAAGAGTAACAAAAACAGCTGCTTACATAGTATTGCTGAGGAGGAGGGGTGGAAGAAAAGTGAAAGAGGAAAACTAACATGTTATACTCTTTTTTTTCCATGTGGTGCCATGTGGTCCTTGTTACACAAGACCCAGATATGTGCACCTTGGACATAGTCCATATATGAATCAGGATGGTAATCAGCTGCTGCTCTAGTACATAAGGTCATAAAAACAGACATACCATCTCCAACACTGTCTGTAAGGGACACCTAAAGAATAGCAAAAGCAGGGAAGTCTAAATGATACTTCCCCAAATACTCTCCCAGCTTTCAACAATTTTAGGGGATTTCCGAAGTTTGACATGATTTATCTACTCAGTAGTCCTCAGCTGTTTTTTTTTGTTTGTTTGTTTGTTTTTGTTTTGTTTTGTTATTATTTTATTTTATTTTATTTTATTTTATTTTATTTTATTTTATTTTATTTTATTTTATTTTATTTTATTTATTTTATTTTATTTTATTTTATTTTATTCTCATGCTCTTGTACAGTGACCATTTCAAGCCACTTAAGTTTTTGCATCTACAACATCATTTGGGAAGATGCTTCAAAGGTCTACTGCATAAGGAATGCTTCCTTATGCTTCACTGCATAAGGAATTAGCTTCCTTTGAAGCTTTCTGCTTCTTTCTTCTTGGGATGTCCATGACACATCCTAGCAAGAGGTGCTGCACAGCTCAATGCAAACCACTAATGAATTTCCATCCATTAATTGTGGCTTTGTTCTTCTTACATAGACTAGAATATTTCTGGCTATTGTTTGCTGTTTGAGTTGTGGACAGCTTTGCATGCACTTAGCACCCTGCACACAGAGACTGAAACTTGCCTGAGTAACCATGGCTCTCCTGTAAATAAATAAAATAGATAATAGTCATTATTACCATACAGTCCTCTCTAAAACAAAACAGTCTCTATAAATGGATAGATTCCCTGTAAGTGCTCTCCTGGGGCCTTAGCCTCTCGTTCATGATTGATCCAGGAACCTTGGCTATATGCTCAAAATAACATGTTCTCAACCTGGTAGCTCTTGCTGTGTTTCTATCTTGTTGCTTTAGCTTCTTTTATACCCAAATGTAAATAATACTTTTTTTTTTTTTTTTTATACTGTTTTTATAATTTCTTTGCACCATAATTGAAACCTTAGCTATCCTCCTTTTTGTTCCATTGCCAGCAATCTTTGATAAGTGAGTACTTTTCTAGTTGTTGTTTTTTTATTATTATTATTGTTGTTTTTAAGTAGTACTGTTAAATAATTAATTGAGTTCTTGAAATATTTTATCAATTAATTACTCTTGCTACATTGGTGCTTCCTAAATGTTTTTCCTTTGGCTCATCTCCTAGAGAACATGAGTCGCATTGCAGTGTTCACCTGAAGAACAGGTATCTCCTGAAGGGCTGCCTGGTTTTATGTGAATTCCTTTGCTTGAATGCCCTGCTGATATACTAAGGAAGGTTTTTGAAGTATGTTTCTCAGATAAACTCAGGGATTATGCCCCAGGAATGCACTATAGGGCAGATAAAACTATCATGAGAAAAGGAACATTTCAGGTACTTGTGAAATTTATTTTTTTTAACTGGACCAAGATTATCTTTACAGCTGCATCTGCAGGAATTTATCAGCCTCCTTACAACCTTCCTCCCTATGTACTTAGCTGCTCCATGCAAAGCCACATCACTTATCACTGAGGTGTACTCTCCTTCAGCTGCAGGATTACGAGCCTCTCCTTGAAAGCTATAAGGAATTTCTTCTATTTCACCAAAACTGAAACTTGTCCAAACATAGGCAGCTACAGCTCTTGTGCCAGTAAGAATAACATTGAAGGAAAATGTATTATATATATATATAATATGTATACTGCAATTCTCTATCTACTTAACATAATTCATGGTGAGATTCAATATAGATATAAAATTTACATTGCATTTTTAACCATCGTGTAACCTCCACACTAGTAAATTAACTAGGACTAGAGTCCAGTGGAGGGCCACAAAGATGCTACAGGGCTTGGAGCATCTTCCCTATGAAGAAAGGCTGAGAGACCTGGGTCTGTTCAGCCTGGAGAAAAGAAGACTGAGAAAAGAAGACTAAGAGGGGATCTTCAGTACCCTGAGCTGGTGGAAGGCGATGGGGAGCAGGATGTGGCCCTCATTATCCATGAAGAACTGGTTGGTGACCTGCTACGGCACTTAGATGTGCACAAGTCGATGGGGCCGGATGGGATCCACCCAAGGGTACTGAGGGAACTGGCAGAGGAGCTGGCCAAGCCACTTTCCATCATTTATCAACAGTCCTGGCTATCAGGGGAGGTTCCAATCGACTGGCGGCTAGCAAACGTGACGCCCATCTACAAGAAGGGCCGGAGGGCAGACCCGGGAAACTACAGGCCTGTCAGTTTGACCTCAGTGCCAGGAAAGCTCATGGAGCAGATCCTCCTGAGAGTCATCATGCAGCAATTGCAGGGGAAGCAGGCGATCAGGCCCAGTCAGCATGGCTTTATGAAAGGCAGGTCATGCCTGACGAACCTGATCTCCTTCTATGACAGAGTGACGCGCTGGGTGGATGAGGGAAAGGCTGTGGATGTGGTCTACCTTGACTTCAGCAAGGCTTTTGACACCGTCTCCCACAGCATTCTCCTCAAGAAACTGGCTGCTCTTGGCTTGGACTGGCGCACGCTTCGTTGGGTTAGAAACTGGCTGGATAGCCGGGCCCAAAGAGTCGTGGTGAATGGAGCCAAGTCCAGTTGGAGGCCAGTCACTAGTGGCGTCCCCCAGGGCTCGGTGCTGGGGCCGGTCCTCTTTAATATCTTCATTGATGATCTGGACGAGGGCATCGAGTGCACCCTCAGTAAGTTCGCAGATGACACCAAGTTAGGTGCGTGTGTCGATCTGCTCGAGGGTAGGAAAGCTCTGCAGGAGGATCTGGATAGGCTGCACCGATGGGCTGAGGTCAACTGCATGAAGTTCAACAAGGCCAAGTGCCGGGTCCTGCACCTGGGGCGCAATAACCCCAAGCAGAGCTACAGACTGGGAGAGGAATGGTTGGAGAGCTGCCAGGCAGAGAAGGACCTGGGAGTGATGGTGGATAGTCAGCTGAATATGAGCCAGCAGTGTGCTCAGGTGGCCAAGAAGGCCAACGGCATCCTGGCTTGTATCAGGAACAGCGTGACCAGCAGGGCGAGGGAGGTGATCATCCCCCTGTACTCAGCTCTGGTGAGGCCGCACCTCGAGTACTGTGTTCAGTTTTGGGCCCCTCGCTACAAGAAGGACATCGAGGTGCTTGAGCGGGTGCAGAGAAGGGCGACGAAGCTGGTGAGGGGCCTGGAGAACAAGTCCTACGAGGAGCGGCTGAGGGAGCTGGGCTTGTTCAGCCTGGAGAAGAGGAGGCTCAGGGGTGACCTTATCGCTCTTTTTAGGTACCTCAAGGGAGGCTGTAGCGAGGTGGGGGTTGGCCTGTTCTCCCATGTGCCTGGTGACAGGACGAGGGGGAATGGGCTTAAGTTGAGCCAGGGGAGTTTTAGGTTAGATGTTAGGAAGAACTTCTTCACTGAAAGGGTTGTTAGACATTGGAACAGGCTGCCCAGGGAAGTGGTGGAGTCACCATCCCTGGAAGTCTTCAAAAGACGTTTAGATGTAGAGCTTAGGGATATGGTTTAGTGGAGGGCTGTTAGCGTTAGGTTGGAGGTTGGACTCGATGACCTTGAGGTCTCTTCCAACCTAGAAATTCTGTGTGATTCTGTGTGATCTCATCAATGTGTATAAATAGTATATATGTGTATAATGTGTATACAATGTGTATAAATGTGTATACCTCCCTGAGGTATGGGAGACAGAGGGATTTGGCCAACCTCTTTTCAGTGGTTTACAGGGACAGGACAAGAAGTAATGGCCACAAGACAGAGCACAGGAAGTTCCGCACCAACATGTGAAAGAACTTCTTCATGGTGAGGGTGACGGAGCAGTGGAACAAGCTGCCCAGGGAGATTGTGGAGTCTCCTTCTCTGGAGATATTTAAGGCCTGTCTGGACACCTACCTGGGCAGCCTGCACTAAGGAACCTGCTTTGGCAGTGGGGTTGGACCCGATGATCTTTTGAGGTCCCTTCCAACACCTTCACTTCTGTGATTCTGTGATATTTCCAGCCACTCATAAATCAGCAGCTACACTGTTAAATTCTCTCTGATTTTTTATTTTTCTAAAAATTTTTTCTTGTTTCCCCACACAGTCAATCAATGCATTCCCAAACAACTTCTGGCACAACTCAGGACTTAGCATGGACTCTTCCTGATGGTGTTTTAGGGGACAAAGTAGTTTAATAGCATGAATGGAACCAGGTTTGGGCATTTGACTCTGAGGCCAAAGAGCAGTCCTTGCTATTATTAATTTATCATTGTAGTTGAAGTTCTTGGGAAACAGTGCTGCTGAAATAACTTAAATTCCCTACCTTGCCAGAGGAGACAGTTTTTTGATAAGTTCTTTGGAAAGATTCTAAAGGAAGATATTTTTGCCTACCTTAAGCGTCGTGGTTTAACCCGGCTGGCAGCTAAACACCACGCAGCCGTTCGCTCACCCTCCCCCCTCCCTCTCTGGGACGGGGGAGAGAAATGGAAAGTGAAGCCCGTGAGTTGAGATAAAGACAGTTTAATAAGACAGGAAAATAATAATAATAATAATAATAATAATAATAATAATAATAATAATAATAATAATAATAATAATAATAATAATATGTACAAACAAGTGATGCACAATGCAATTGCTCACCACCCGCTGACCGATGCCCAGCTTAACCCCGAGCAGTCCGGCCCCCTCCCCCCGGCTAGCCACCCCTATATATTGTTTAGCATGACGTCAGATGGTATGGAATACCCCTTTGGCTAGTTCGGGTCACCTGTCCTGGGTCTGTCCCCTCCCAGCTCTTACTGCACCCCCAGCCTGCCTGTTGGCAGGACAGAGCAAAAGGCTGAGGTGTCCTTGGCTTGGTATAAGCACTGCTCTGCAACAATTAAAACATCGGGGTGTTATCAGCACTCTTCTCATCCTAAGCCAAAACACAGCATTCCACCAGCTACTAGGAAGAAAATTAATTCTGTTCTAACTGAAACCAGGACATTAAGTATTTGAGTTCAGATGCCATCTTCACTTCCTGCTTCTGGGGCAGAATTCTGTCAATATGTGAGAACAGTATTGGTGTACTACTTCTGCAATGGCTTCCATCTGGAGAATCACAATCGTTAGTACTGACAAATAATTATACTCATTAGAAAGAAGGAAACTGAAGCATAAAATAATCTGAAACTCTGAGAAAGGCACTGTTCCTGCCAGGGGCACAACTCACTCTTGCATAGGATGACTCAGTCTGTCTTCTCCCATTCAGGCACTGTGGTGAAGAAATCAGAAAAATTCGGATTTAGATTGCATAGAAAACAGAGCAATATTTCTTTTGGATGTTCACTCTTTCTCCTTTAACTTCTACTTATCATGTAATGTGACAGGGGATGGATTAACAACTTTTTGAATCCAGTCATGCAATCAGAGAAAATGAAGTTGAAAAGGGATTTTGAGAGGTCACACGGTACGTTTCATTGCCGCAAGGCAGAATCAGCTCTGCTAAGGACATTGTGGACAGCTGTTAGAAAAACAGCTGTTTTTAAAACTTGTAATGATGGTAATTCCACACTCTCCTTAAGCAATGTGTTCCCGTCCTTCACCGTCTCTACCATAGGACTGTTTTTCCTAACTCTTAACTTTAATCCCTTTTGCAGTAATATAAGGCCTTATATTACAGAATTGACATACAGAAGAGATTTCTTCTCTGCAACAGTCTGTATTAGATTTGAATACAGTTAATATACTTCCTAACCTAATTTTCTCTTTTCTGGATTATGCAAATCCAGTGTTGTCATTTTATTATTATTATTATTATATTTATTTATTTATTTATTCTGAAATGGTTGTGCTTATTAGCTTTATAATATGCTGTTTCCTTTTGAATGTTCTGTTATACATGGGACTACAGAGACTGCTGGATGAGCTGTCTACGCAGAAGGAAGAGGACAGGACACATTATCAGGGAAAAAGCATAAAGGTCTTTTCATAGCAGTATAAATTAAAATTAATTTAACCAGTCATGAGACTTAAATAAGGAAAAAAAAGTCCTATCAGAAGCAACAGGAAATCTCGGGTTTTAATTTAAAAAATAATAGATTGGGTTTTTACCTGTCAGGAAAAATATCATTCCATTTGGGAGCTTTTCTTTGCACTTTATTGTCCATTCTCAATGCTACTTCAAACACTGATAAAAATGGACTCTTCTTCCCCACAATCCTGAAGAGCTCAACACTGGAAGACCACACAGACTGGCACATTAGATGTGCCTTCAGGCTACTTCATTCTAAATTGGATATGTTTCAAGATGCCTACCTAAAACCTTGGTTAAAATTCTTTACATTTTTTTTTTGAGATAAGATTTTAACAAGACTATATATATATTGTATATATAGTCTATGTAATATATAATAGTCTCTCTACATATGGTCTATATAACATACATATATATATATTATTTATTTTCTGGGAAAGTAGTTTATTCATAACATTCAGAATTACTCTAGAGTGGGTTTCTTTTAGGTATCTCCAAATGCACAGTAAAACATACCTATGTTTATGTCCTCTAATGTTGTTTTGTATATTTCTAGAAAATTATAGGTAGAAATTGTGAGGTTTCACATTTTTAAAATGAGTATGTAAAATGGCTTCGAGCTAGAATCTTTGACTAAAAGCAAAAAGTAAAGTGGACAAGGTCAACATTATCCAAATGGCTAAACTGTTAGTTTTTTCCCTGATACACTTTTCACTCATTGGAACGGAATGGAACGGAACGGAACGGAACGGAGCAGAATAGAATAGAATAGAATAGAATAGAATAGAATAGAATAGAATAGAATAGAATAGAATAGAATAGAATAGAATAGAACAGAACAGAACAGAATAGTTCCAGTTGGAAGGGACCTTATGAAGATCATTGAGTCCAACAGCTCTACCTGTTTGGCATATACCAAGGACCAAACTTAGGGGGGGGCGGGTAGTTGTAAGCAGCCACCCTCTTCTGCACTATAAAAGGATTTATTAGTGTAGATGTGGTCAGACTGTGTTATCTGGCTCCCAGGCCAACAAATGCACCTAGACACTGTTTACCTTACTTCTATATATATTTACCTAGCCACGGGTACCAAGCTTCCTAACGTCTTCACTTTATAAAAACTTTTCTACAGAATATGCTTTATAAATATGAGATATGAGGTTTAAACACAAATATTTCAATTAACTACATTCTGTGTCAGCATTAAATAAAATCATAGCAATGTTTCTTGACTTCTTATTTTTCAGAGGAAAGTCGCTGTTAATACAGATTCTTAAACCTTCTGTTAACTTTCTATTAAAACCAAATTTAAATGTAGGTTCATATGCAATCCACCGACAAGTATCTAAGGTCAATAAGGTTACTGTGGGACAGCTCTTTCAGTTGATTATGTCTGTCTATAAAGTTATTCATTCACTTCAGCTTTGCAAACCACTGCTTCTGTAGACATTTATATCTATCCTTTTCAGCATTTTTCTGTATTTCAATTACTGCTTATCACAAGATTAGCAATAATTTTTATAGCTCATCTTATAGAGAGGCAGAATTTATATCTTATATCTTTTATATCTTATATCTTATATCTTATATCTTATATCTTATATCTTATATCTTATATCTATCTTATATCTTATCTTATATCTATCTTATATCTTATATCTTATAGAGTTTTCAGGCAAACATGGCTTTTGGAGTCAAAAGCATAATATGTAGAAATCCTACAGCTTAACTAATAATCAGTCAATCAATATTTAGGACTTCTGGTGAATCTCAGTATTTTGGGGCTATATTTCCTTCATGCTTTCAACATATTCCTTTTTAACGTATCACAACTTCTAATAACTACAGATAAAATAGAAGAGTTTGTTAAAGAAGAAATTTGTTGGAACAACAGTTTGTTTATGTAGTTTGCAGTTCTGGCTTAAGTACAAATCAGTATTAACAGTTTATAATTACTGTGTTAATATTTTCTGTTTCTAAAGTAAAGTAAACATTTAGAAAATCTGCATTGCATCTATTTATTGTCTATAAGGAATCTGAGATTTTTATCTGACTATGATACATTGGGTTTCTAATTTCTGTGTTCTTGTAAGTATAGCATTTCTGTGAAGTTCCATTGATTATCCCTCATGTCTCTTTTAAAAAAATCATGTCTGAGAGTATAGTATTTTATTTTCTCTAATATTGCACAAACAGATGAGTATGCTCAGATTACTGTAGTGTTCACAAAATAAAGTAATTGGATATAGATATACCAGGATTTTTTTTTTTTTAAGTTCACTCCACACAGCAGAAATGGTTAAAGAAAAACAAAACAAAACAAAAAAACTTTATTTTGCTTTCTATTTGAAAACATTTTCATCCATGGCAGTTAGCCTGATATCTACTGGAAAACAGAGACCTAATTTTGTCCTGCTTAATACAAACAGAATTCCCAGTGACTTCACTGGGAGTTTTGCCTGAACAAGGAACACTGAAGAAGGCCCTATAAACTCTCAAGAATATCCCTGTGCTTTCCTGTGGACTAACCTAATCTCTGTAGTTTACCAAGTATTTACATTGTGACATTGTATTGAAGTGCTTTGCAAATTATCGCATCCGTATGAAGTACTTTCAGGTTTGTCACAGAAGTTGCTATTCTATATTTTAAAACTGCAGCATGCTCTAGGTGTTTCTATACCCTTCTGTGTAGAGTCGACAGATCTGAACAATGTTTCTATGTGAATGAAATTAATATCTCCTTTTCCATGTCTTTACTACTAACAGCTTCAGTTGTTAGTCAATAAATGGGTATCTTGGGTTCAGAGAATAGTAAATATAACATAGAAAAACAAAACATTTCCAAGAATGTATTTTCTCTGTGGTTAGATGGTTAGAATACATTATCCTATTCCACGTTATTGAGCTAGTTAGTGCTTAGAGACCAAAAAAAAAAAAAAAAAAAAAAAAAAAGGAGGAGAAATCTGAATGGGAAAGCCAACTATGGCAGAAGCATTACTGCTGGTTTTAAGGAATGAAAACTTGTTTTTCAAATATATATCAGATGAAGGGTAGATTACGGTGAAGTTTAAGAACAGAAGTTAAAAGAAAGGGAAAAAAAATGGTTGCTTTTTTTTTTTTTTTTTTTTTTAAGATGGAGTGCAACTGGAAACAGCATGCAGCCAAAGGTCAGGGTCAAGAGTAATAGAATCCTGGCACTATGTGCTAGTTTATCTTCTACACGATGAACTCCTGCCAAACCATATACACAATGTCGTACAGCAGGGAAAAGTGTCTGATGCATCTCCAGAGTATTTATGAGGGCTTCTGTTTTGAAGATAGTTTCTTAGGTAACAGAATAATAATATAATGGGACTATTTCTCATTTATCTTATTTATTTATTTATTTATTTATTTATTTATTTATTTTTTGGCTTATTCTGCAAATTAAGCTGTGATAACTGATTCCTCCTTTCTGGACTCCCTCTTCCAATATTAAGAAAATCTTTACTTTATTTTTAGGGTTTGTATTAAGAGAAAGATTTCTGTGGTGGTCTTACAAGTACTCATTCAAATTAGACTAAGTATTGCTCAGCACCTTAGGAAATAAATAGTTGAGTTGGAATGATAAGCATTTGTAGCATTTAAAGGAGATGAAAGAAAGTCTTGACTAAGTTGTTGCTTCTTGGACTGTGTGCACTCCTGTCTCATATAGTACCATGTCTTATGCTTTGTTTCTTTTAAGCATGGTAGTATATTTATACTCTGCTTGCAAAGCCTTTCCCTTCCAGTGTACAGGCAAAGCACAATCTAGTAGTTTGTTTTTCTACATTTCCCCTTATTTCATAAATGTATAAATATTCCAAAATTAGTTTCAGAAAACAGTTTATCTAATGCATATCACCAAAAGTCTTGCAGGTGTACAGCATGAAATGCAAGAAAACAATACGTCAGATTCTGATCCAGCACTGAGAGTAAAATATCTTCATTAATGGAACATGGATTAAACTCACAGCAGCTGCTCTGTAATATTTATATTTCAACCTCTCATGAACTTTTATTAGGGGACAAGTGAGATCACATTAACTGCAGCAGAACAAAATCCACATAGTCACTTACCTCAGAGTAGCCTAATTTTCTAGCTATGATCTGGCTTCCCTCCAAGTAAGTTACTTATTTATGTGGTCATGAACATTACTTGATAGCACACAATATGACTGCACACAAATGATAGCATACAAGTTGAGATGCTACCTGTTTCAAAGTTTTGACTTTAACAGGGATTCAATATCTTTAACTTTTTATAACCATTTAAAGAAAGACATAAATAGAGGTATGGGTCGCTTCATTACAATGAATTGTTTCAGTGAAACCAATTGTCTGATAAAGGAACAACTTTTTATGGGACATGCATTTCCCTAGAGAGCTGTATAAGAACTATGAGAATCACAGAATCACAGAATCACAGAATTTCTAGGTTGGAAGAGACCTCAAGATCATCGAGTCCAACCTCTGACCTAACACTAACAGTCCCCACTAAACCATATCCCTAAGCTCTACATCTAAACGTCTTTTAAAGACTTCCAGGGATGGTGACTCCACCACTTCCCTGGGCAGCCTGTTCCAATGTCTAACAACCCTTTTGGTAAAGAAGTTCTTCCTAACATCTAACCTAAAACTCCCCTGGCGCAACTTAAGTCCATTCCCCCTCGTCCTGTCACCAAGCACGTGGGAGAACAGACCAAGCCCCACTTCGCTACAGCCTCCTTTAAGGCACCTGTAGAAAGTGATAAGGTAGCCCCTGAGAAATGAAAAAGTTTCGACCAGCTCCCTTTGGTCCAAAACCAGAGGTGAAATCCCAGACATAAGTTTTAAGCTATTGAAAGGTGAGAAAGTAGTTGAACTTCAAAAAGCCAATAGGGACCACAGGGTTCAACGCTATGCATTAATTAGTCAAGGAGATTGTAGAGCTTCATAGCACAAAGCAGAAGAGTTGAATGAAAAGCCAGGACCATGCTGTTCTTGCAAAGGGGTCAATTTGGGAGAACAAGTTTGGCTTCTCTCCCTTACTGAAACAGTTTCCAGAATTGTGCTGTGATTTGTAAAAGTTGAGACCACAGGCAGCAGCATCAAAGAAGCAGCAGAGAAGTGACTGTGAAGCAGTATAATGTAGTGCTACATTAAGAGTACTACTCAAGACCCTAAGAGTCTGTCCTGAGCTTGTCTTTCCTGAGGTGGTGGCTTTCCAATTGAAGCTAACAACCCCAGAGAGACTATGACTCCCAGCACCATTCAAGGTATTATCAAACTCAATCCACTTCTTTGAGTTCTTAAAGTAACAGACAATGTTTGTAAATTATACAGTAGGTCAGATCCTTGCTAACCCAGCTGCAGCTTCCTAATTCCTAGGGCTAATTTTTTAAAGCCATGGGCTGTTTATAATTTAGAAAGTAATATTGAATTCTGAGCAATGTTGTTGGTATCTGACAGATACCAAGATCTGAACACATGGCATAGTAAGGAGTAACCAAAGGGTATTAAACAGATTTGATACCAGGCAGTGGCGCTGCCTGCAACAACATAAATAACATGCTCCTTGTTTATCCCTCTTCAAGTTAAACTCCAGATACTGCAGAATTAAATGACATTCACCTAATTGCATCTAAAGCCCTTTCGAAACAAGATATTTTCAGACCCATATCCTGCACACTAGTGTACTGTTTCCTTATTTTAGAATTTGCTAGCCTTTTGAAATGTTCTGCTAAACGTTTCTTCCTCTTAAATGTAAATCTCCTTTCAGGAGAAAGGTAATCTACTCTTTCCTTCCACCATATGACTCTGGAAGGCTGTGCTAGAAAACAATGATTCTTGTTTTAAAATATTCTTGTCCACCTTCTAGCCTTGTAAATAGAAAAGCTGAAGCTAAGCTGTATATCTCTTACATGTCCAAAATCCATCATTTGAAATGCTCAGACAGAATTTGGGAGTTGCACTGAGTTCTGCTCAGAGTCTCAAACTTATCACTTTTGAGATGATATTAAAATACAGAAAATTCAATTTTCTTTACTTGAAGCTGAAACCAAAATGTATTAATAATGGAATATAGAGTGAAATTAAAATGAAGTATTGGTGGCTTTGCATACAAATAAAAATATAGTATAGTCCAGGGAACACTACTGCTGAATGCAACTGGGGGTTAATCTTGCTAGATGCTGTAAAAGCTTCTATCCAAATGTACACGGAGTAATGCTGGCTCTAATTATTACACTGTATGGAGAGATCAGTCAACTTTATTCCTAGCAATTCACTAACTTTTCTTTTGTGTAAACTTGGCACAGAAAGGCTTTTGCTATTGAACTAAATAAAACCCTCAGCACATGGCCATGGCCCAAGGGGACACTTTATCATTTGTATATAGAAAGACATTTGATTATGGCTTAATTATACAATATGCTGCTATTTATTTTCAATCAGTCTGCAAACTCCATAATTGTGGATTATTTACTGATGAACTACTTACAATCTATTATTCTATTATGTTTAATGTATTCAAATCTAAAAACATACAAATGTTTAATAACCCTAGTTTAAATCAGTTGGGCTTTTTATTGGTCTTCAAGAAGAAAGATATGTAGAAACTGACAATTTGGTAAATCAGAGTTACACAACAGTGAAAACAAACTTTGTTTGATTTCATTTTTTAAGTTTCTAAAAATTGTGTTTAATTTATCATATCATTATTATTTGCTACTGTACTTCTGGTTGTCATCTTCCACGGATGGTATTTAATCAATTGCAGAAATCAAACAAATAACATAGTGGACAACATTTCCCTACAGTTCTAAATAGCAGGAATTTCCAGATGATAAAAATGTTTTCATAATTGTCCCTTCTGAGTCCTAATTTTAAAATTATATATCTCTGCTTTTCCTTTCTTTCATTTCTCTTCCCAGCTTCTCCCTAGGACCTAGGGGGAATTTTTTGAATTGAAGCCAAAATCAGACATTTTCTTGAGTTCTAACAGGACGTTGAACTACATGTTTTGTTTCATCTCCTGTGGAGGCGCCTCAGTCAAGGGGTTATAGACCCTTCTGAAGTGGCATTTTCCTGCTATGCAAAGACTTTAATCAATCTCTGGGTCACAGAGAAAAGGCTAGAGCAACTCAGTAGTCTGAGGTTACAGGGCCAAATGAGGAGGATAAGGACCCTGCTTCTGTTGATACAAAAGATTATGGATATGCTCCAAAACAGTTCAGTGGAAAGCTGAGTTAAGAGTAATTTATATGCTAGATAATTCTATAACTTTCAGTTTTTCTGGACATATGGAGGAGAGGGAAGTAAGAAATAGGTGACCCCACTTCTGAATTGTTTTCTCAGAATGGACTGATTTGCTTAACTGTGAAACATCATGGAAGGCACCAGATGCCAATGTTTAAGATAAAGATGTGAAGGAAAAATGGGCATCAAATATGCCTTCAGAAGCATGTTGTGACTTCACAGTCACAGACGTAATTTCTTACTTATGCAGCCACTTTCCAGATTGCCAGTTTAGATCTTTGGTGAATATATTAAGGATTTGCAGGTGTATTTGAAGTTGCCAGCCTATTTCATTTTGTTATTATTCATCAGTTTTGCCTGATTTTGCATGTTTTTTCTGTCTACAGACTCCCTAGCTCTAAAAAAGGTCACATTCTCCTCAAAATACCTATTGGCCAGTTGCATACTATTGACTTGATGGCAGTTCAAACTGGCTATGAAACAAAACAAGGACTTCAGCTTCTCCAGTGTACAAGAAAAACAAAACAAAACAAAACAAACAAACAACAAAACCAACCCCTCCCACCTCATCCACCCCCCCCCCCAAAAAAAAAAAAAAAAGGACAGCGTTGGGTTCATCTATCTGTTTCTGAAGAAGAGGTTTTTGGTTTGTTTGTTTATTTTTCTGAAGGAGTTCATAACTTTTAGGATACTTTCCCACTAAATCTCTAAAAATGTCATCTTACTGAGTAC